>NC_134691.1:133148790-133291290 GCF_050947455.1 Rhinoderma darwinii | reverse complement strand
TTCAAGAGCCGTCTCCTCGGAAGAACCAAAATTTCAGCCTATAATGGATGATAAATATTAAGTACAAGCTCCAAGCTGCACAGCAAATCTGATCCAGCGGGATCAGACTTTATTTAGAGGTGGACACTGCTCTAGTAGAGTAGATTCTAGAAAAATGAGGTGGATCAGAGATCTAACAATTTAAGCCAGTCTACTGGCTTTACGCTTCATCTACCCAGGGTAGGTTTGGTGAATTTTAGGTCTTTGTTTCTTTTAGGAGACAATAAATTCTCAACCTTCCTAATCTCTTACTCCAGCAAAATAGATCTCAAAACAACAGCACAGATCTAGGAATGGAGATTATGTTCTTCATGAGAGGAAGACACGTGCCAGAACACTGGAAAGGAATTGACCTGATTACCGGTTACAAATGAGGGAACTTTGGAGTGAAGTTTGGCAGTAGCCTTAGCAAGACCATGTGATGGAGGAATCTGATGTATGGATCCATTGATGACAAATCTCCCCTATTCTCTTGACAGATGTTATGGTTAGGGGTGGATAGCCCACATGTGCAAACCGTGCAACTGCACATGAGCCCAGTACATTGCATGTAAGGGACTGAGACAGGCTCCCAGTCACTGGTGTATTGTCGGAGAGACACAACTGCTGGAGTTCATGTGGGCCCCTACACTCTACTATACAATGTGGGAGGGGCTAGATGTCCTTATGTAGGGAGGGGGCTCTAGTTAATTAGTGTTTAATTTGATCAAATAAAAAATTCTATCTGTCCTAGTACAGAGGGGCAGAAATACCTGATTAATGTACTGCAGTAGGCTGTAAGTGAAACTCACATTATAGCAACTTAGAGTCTGCAATGAAACTGTTACATGATTTACCTTTCTTTTCATGCAGTTATGTCCCAGTGTGCCAGGTACATTGATTTCTTTGAAGACTAAGTAAAAGTATAAACTTTGCTGATGTCACCACCAAAACAAAAATAAGTGAAGGTTCTGGTGTGTCTGCCACATCCCTGTTTGACAAATAAGCATTTGGTCGATCCAGCATGTTTCTGCACTCTTTCTATAAGGGTATGTACACACGCATAGCAAAAAACGTCTGAAAATACGGAGCTGTTTTCAAGGGAAAACAGCTCCTGATTTTCAGACGTTTTTTAAGCCACTCATGATTTTCGCAGAGTTTTTTGCGACGTTTTATAAGGCCGTGTTTGGAGGTGTTTTCTATAGTCTATGAAAAACGGCTCCAAAAACGTCTCAAGAAGTGACATGCACTACTTTTTCTCGGCCGTGTTTTTCAAAATGGCCGCGTAAAAAAACGGCCCGTAACGCCGTTTTTCCCATTGAAATCAATGGGCAGATGTTTGGAGGGATTCTGCTTCCGATTTTTCAGCCATTTTTCGTCCGTTTACGGCCCAAAAAAATGGCAGAAAATAGACCGTATGAACATACCCTAAGGAATAAAGTGGGTTATCCCCCTGTTATCAATTCCACTGCCAGGGAAATCTGACAGAGAGGTAGGATGGGCTAGTGGTTGACAAGGTGACAAAAAAACAAAATGGAGTCATTCTTAAGGTATGATCACACGAGGAAGATTAATTGCAGAAATTTCTGTGACTGAAAATCAGTTCCATACATCTAATTGGGGTTATTGCTGCAGCATGCACATTCATTTATTTAAATGAGTTGTCGAGGCAGGGGGCGTTTTTCCTTACTGATGACCGATACACAGGATAGGTCATCAGTGTATGATCGGTTGGGGTTCGACACCTGAACCCCGCACCAATCAGCTGCCAGAGGCAGATTGATTCAGTCAATGTATAGCGGCCATGCTGGGTTACTGCAGCTCTGCTTCTATTCAGTTGCATAGGAGCAGAGCTGCAGTACTGCAGCACGGCCGCTATACTGTTACCGGAGACATCTGTTTCTGTCACCGACCACTGCATAGCTTCTGGCACCCGGAGGCAGACAGAACAGCTGATCGATTCAGGGTCCAGGTGTCAGACCCCACCGTTCATATACTGATGACCTATCCTGTGGAAAAACAGCCCCTTGCATGGACAACCCGTTTAAGCCACATTCAGATTACATTTCTGAAACAAATCTGCTGCATGTCACAAATGGTGCTATTATGGAGTTACTTTGATTTTTGTTATTGGGACATGGTTGTTGTAGTTTCACCATCTTTTTATTCTCTGGACTGTGGTTGTTAACACGTCTGTCCAGGCTTTGCTTCATTGGAGAGGTTTTTCATGCTCACAAACAAAGCACCACACATTTTTATATGGCTCCTGCGGTTGATTGTTGCAGTATAACGACTGTTGCAGCCCTCGCATGGGCAACAATTTTCTCATACATCGAAAATAATATGCATGACACGCAAATCGGTCTGCATCTCATGTATTAAATCTTGAAAATATTAGGTCAATTAGACATGAGTATGACCTAATGTCTTGACTTTCAGTTGACAGTGAATTTCACTAGCCAAAAGACCTCACTGACACTATTACAGAACTACACTCTACTACGTACACTATAAAATAAATCTAGAAACATCTTCTGTCATGTCACAGTGACATGTTAGTAGATGCCATAGCAGAGGCGTAGCTAGGTTCTCCTGCACCCGGGGCAAAGATTCCGCTTGGCGCCCCCCCCCCCCAAACTCTTTCCCGATATCTCCTTCCCACTCACCATGTTTACTTTCTCAACCAATCAATGAGGTGTAACTTTTTTTTCAGTTTTATTTTAATGTAACTGAAGTATAAAGCCAATTGTACATTTTACAAACAGTATAGTTCTATAAACACAAACAGAAAAAATGGGACATAAATATCAACAAAACCACAAAAAAGGCCATACTCACTAGGTAGGTGGGTGGGTGGGTGGGTGAAAACCCGTTCCCATCAGGACGCAGACGGGTCAAAGAATGCTGAAGAAGGAGTGTGCATTAAATAGTGATAGCCCCTCCCACTAGTCTTGAGGGGAGTGGCGGACTAAGTGCTCAAAGGTGTGCGATAATTGTGTGTCAGTGTGGTGCTAGGGTGTGAATGGATGGTAAAAAATAAATATGTATGTATGAAAGTGTCAGAACTGTGTAATAATGTAATAATAATAAATAAATAAATAAATGTGATGAATAGGGGTCAGTGCTGTGAATAGTACATGGGGTGTCAGTACTATGTGTAATACGTGGAGGGATAATGTGCTGGTCGTCAGGCATGGCGTAACTTGCCGAATAACAGCCTATTTGTAACGCCGCTAGTATTAGCTAAAGCGGGCTGCTCTTGCCGGGTCTTATATGCTGGGAGGGCATGATGTGCTGGCGTTTGGTTTGGAACGCAGAGCAGCCCGCTTTAGCTAACACTAGCGGCGTTACAAATAGGCTGTTATTCGGCAAGTTACGCCATGCCTGACGACCAGCACATTATCCCTCCACGTATTACACATAGTACTGACACCCCATGTACTATTCACAGCACTGACCCCTATTCATCACATTTATTTATTTATTTATTATTATTACATTATTACACAGTTCTGACACTTTCATACATACATATTTATTTTTTACCATCCATTCACACCCTAGCACTACACTGACACACAATTATCGCACACCTTTGAGCACTTAGTCCGCCACTCCCCTCAAGACTAGTGGGAGGGGCTATCACTATTTAATGCACACTCCTTCTTCAGCATTCTTTGACCCGTCTGCGTCCTGATGGGAACGGGTTTTCACCCACCCACCTACCTAGTGAGTATGGCCTTTTTTGTGGTTTTGTTATTTATGTCCCATTTTTTCTGTTTGTGTTTTTAAATTAGGAACGAAAAGTTCTGGTTAGGGACTCGCAAGGCACTGGGGACCCTTGACGTTGGGTTGCGAGCTTTGCGTATTTTGGCCAAAATAACAACTAATACCCCATGTTTCATGGATATTTCTTACTACGTATACTACACTTTTTTTCAGGACGCAGCCGGGTCTTATATGCTGGGAGGGCATGATGTGCTGGCGTTTGGTTTGGAACGCAGAGCAGCCCGCTTTAGCTAACACTAGCGGCGTTACAAATAGGCTGTTATTCGGCAAGTTACGCCATGCCTGATGACCAGCACATTATCCCTCCACGTATTACACATAGTACTGACACCCCATGTACTATTCACAGCACTGACCCCTATTCATCACATTTATTTATTTATTTATTATTATTACATTATTACACAGTTCTGACACTTTCATACATACATATTTATTTTTTACCATCCATTCACACCCTAGCACTACACTGACACACAATTATCGCACACCTTTGAGCACTTAGTCCGCCACTCCCCTCAAGACTAGTGGGAGGGGCTATCACTATTTAATGCACACTCCTTCTTCAGCATTCTTTGACCCGTCTGCGTCCTGATGGGAACGGGTTTTCACCCACCCACCTACCTAGTGAGTATGGCCTTTTTTGTGGTTTTGTTGATATTTATGTCCCATTTTTTCTGTTTGTGTTTTTAAATTAGGAACGAAAAGTTCTGGTTAGGGACTCGCAAGGCACTGGGGACCCTTGACGTTGGGTTGCGAGCTTTGCGTATTTTGGCCAAAATAACAACTAATACCCCATGTTTCATGGATATTTCTTACTACGTATACTACACTTTTTTTCAGGACGCAGCCGGGTCTTATATGCTGGGAGGGCATGATGTGCTGGCGTTTGGTTTGGAACGCAGAGCAGCCCGCTTTAGCTAACACTAGCGGCGTTACAAATAGGCTGTTATTCGGCAAGTTACGCCATGCCTGACGACCAGCACATTATCCCTCCACGTATTACACATAGTACTGACACCCCATGTACTATTCACAGCACTGACCCCTATTCATCACATTTATTTATTTATTTATTTATTATTATTACATTATTACACAGTTCTGACACTTTCATACATACATATTTATTTTTTACCATCCATTCACACCCTAGCACTACACTGACACACAATTATCGCACACCTTTGAGCACTTAGTCCGCCACTCCCCTCAAGACTAGTGGGAGGGGCTATCACTATTTAATGCACACTCCTTCTTCAGCATTCTTTGACCCGTCTGCGTCCTGATGGGAACGGGTTTTCACCCACCCACCTACCTAGTGAGTATGGCCTTTTTTGTGGTTTTGTTGATATTTATGTCCCATTTTTTCTGTTTGTGTTTTTAAATTAGGAACGAAAAGTTCTGGTTAGGGACTCGCAAGGCACTGGGGACCCTTGACGTTGGGTTGCGAGCTTTGCGTATTTTGGCCAAAATAACAACTAATACCCCATGTTTCATGGATATTTCTTACTACGTATACTACACTTTTATTCAGGACGCAGCCGGGTCTTATATGCTGGGAGGGCATGATGTGCTGGCGTTTGGTTTGGAACGCAGAGCAGCCCGCTTTAGCTAACACTAGCGGCGTTACAAATAGGCTGTTATTCGGCAAGTTACGCCATGCCTGACGACCAGCACATTATCCCTCCACGTATTACACATAGTACTGACACCCCATGTACTATTCACAGCACTGACCCCTATTCATCACATTTATTTATTTATTTATTATTATTACATTATTACACAGTTCTGACACTTTCATACATACATATTTATTTTTTACCATCCATTCACACCCTAGCACTACACTGACACACAATTATCGCACACCTTTGAGCACTTAGTCCGCCACTCCCCTCAAGACTAGTGGGAGGGGCTATCACTATTTAATGCACACTCCTTCTTCAGCATTCTTTGACCCGTCTGCGTCCTGATGGGAACGGGTTTTCACCCACCCACCTACCTAGTGAGTATGGCCTTTTTTGTGGTTTTTTTTTTTTTCAGTATAGTTCTATGTGCGGTCCTTGTTTTTCGGATCCGTGATATGCAGCCATATAAATGGCAATGGATGTGTGCTTGAGGCCTGAGGCCTCATGCCCACTTCAGTTTTTTTCATCAGGGTGCTATACATTGTTTGAACGGGTAGCACCCTGACACATTCATTTCAATGGGTCCATGCATACTTCTGTTGTTTTAACGGAACCGTGCCTCCGCTCCCTCAAAAATAGGGCAGGTCCTACTAATGCCCGGTTTTGACGGAACAGTCTCGGTATTTGCATTGATTTGGTCCGTGAAACAACGAACTGCACATGGAAGCCATCCGTGTGAGGTCCGTGATTCACGGAACCGTCATTAGCTGCAGTACAACTGCCGACGGAAGTGTGCATGAGGCCATATAGCCAAAGCCTTCCTCCCCACTAAAACAATTTCTACAGAATTCCCTCACCCCACACATAATATTTACAGTCAAATCCCCCCTCCCACACAAAAACGATTTATAGACACACACACACACACACACACACACACCTCCACACACACACACACACACCTACACACACATACACACACACACACACACACACACCTGTACTTATCAGTCCGGAGCTCCATGGAGGGACCTTCATGTTATGAGGGGGTCACACTTTGCAGGCAGGAGGAGAGCTTAGTCTAAGACTGCTCCTCTCCAGCCCTCTCTTCCACCAGCCTCCCTGCCTGTCTGCTAGCTGGGGCTGAACACTTCAATGGTGTTCTCCTCACAGACATTGTGTATAGCCGGCTGCATTATATGACGTCACATGTGACGTATAATGCAGCCGCCCGGAGCACACACGCACTGGCTGTGCAGGAGAACATCGTGCATTACAGTACACAGCTCCCGCTCCTGTCCCATGCGCTGCCCATGGCACTAAATGTCTATAGGGGTATCGGCCCGGAGGGCACATGCCTTCACTCCCCTGGTAGGCGCCCCCCTTCCTTCCCTTGTAGTTGCGCCCAGGGCACATGCCCCGCCTGCCCCCTAGCTACGCCCCTGTGCCATAGGGCACCTGGTTCCCAAATTGAAGGAGCCACAGTGCTCTGGAAAGCACACAGCCCCCTTTGGATCTGGTAACTAGAAATATATAGTTTTCTTAGTAGCTTACCTCTTATTTCCATAATACAAATAGATAAAAAATAAAAATATATATATATATATATATATATATATATATATATATTTCCTGATCGTCCTAAGGCAACACACTTAAGGGTTATGATACTTCATCTGACTGGATAGAAGAGACATATTACTCAGTAGTAATCAATTAAACAATTAGGAGGTCCCAGGCTAACCCAAATCCCTTCAGAAAGCGTATTTTTTCTCTTCTATGAACATGGATAGTTGAAGACAGAAGACACCTATACCAAAATGCTTTATACACAGGGGTTTCCTCTGTCCCTAAGCCTCGACCCATGAGGGCATGGGGGGCTGTATACTGGGGTTTTCCTCGGTCCCTCGGCCTGGCTTTTAAAAATCTTACCTGGAGGTAATGACAAGCCACGCTTCCAGTCTGGAGCGGCATACAGGTCTTACCTGTCCCTCGGCTCCTAGACGTGGATCCCATACACCTCTGGACGGGTGTACCAAGATGGCCACCGCCGAGGTAAGGTGTACACTGGATTCCGGCGCATGCAATGTGCACTCTCCTGGACTTCGTTGGGGTCTGCGCATGCGTGAGAACGGAAGTATCGCGGCATCCCGGCAGTTCAAAAAAGGACGGCGAATCCGGGGCTACGGCGCTGGTGCAGCTGTTCGACCCTGGAGATTAAGGTACCCAAAACTTTCATTGTGTAATGTGAGAAGGGTTTGCTTCCTTGAGGCCGCTTACAGATAAGATTGTAATTTGCATGCCTTCTTTTCCCAGATGGCAAGTCCTGCATCTCAACGGAAACGTAAAAGGAAGTCCAAGCACAATATGTGTAAAGGTTGTCAGCAACCGCTGCCAGGGGATTGGGACCAGAGTTTCTGCTCATCTTGCAGACCTCCTGTACAATCCTTCCATACTGAAGCCGTGGGGTTTCTGTCCTGCTTTAAAGATCAGCTTACAGATACCTTTCAGGAGATTAAGTCGGCTGCTATGCCGAAAAAATCTAAAGGTAGAAAGTGGTCGCCCTCTCCGCAATCCCCTTCCAAATATGGTCTATTGGAGGAGGATCTGGATTCAGAGGACTGTGATGGGGAACCCTTAGAGAATATTTATCTGTTAGATAAAGACAAGGTCCCGCACTTGCTGAAAGCAGTCAAACTGACCGTGGAGACTGATAAAGATGTGTCTCATAAACCTAAAAAGGAACAACTTTATTATTTTCTGGTCAATAAAGACAGAGTCCTTCCCTCCCATCCTGTTATTACAGATTGGGTCCAGAAAGATTGGGATAAGCTAGAGAGACGCATCGATCAAGGGGCGAGGTTTAAACACCTACAAAACAGATCCCAAGTTCAGTTCTAACTGGGATGTTCCGCCCAAAGTTGATCTTGCTGTCGCCAGATTGTCAAAGAAATCTGTGTTTCCTTCAGAGGAGTCCTCGCTCTTAACCCCTTAGTGACCAGCCCATTTTAGGCCTTAATGACCAAGCTATTTTATTCGTTTTTCTATAGTCGCATTCAAAGAGCTATAACGTTTTTATTTTTTCGTCTACATAGCTGTATGAGGACTTGTTTTTTGCGGGATTAGTTGTGCTTTTTAATAGCACCATTTTTGGGTACATATAATTTTTATATTAACTTTTATTAACCTTTTTGGGGGGATTATAACAAAAACCTGAAATTCCGCCATTGTTCTATGCGTTTTTAAATTGACGCCGTTCACTGTGCGACGTAATTAACATGTTACCTTTATTCTATGGGTCGGTACTATTACGGCGATACCACATATGTAGAGGTTTTTTTATGTTTTACGACTTTTGCACAATAAAAACACTTTTGAACTAAAATTATTTGTTTTTGCATCATCGCTTTGCAAGAGCCGTAATTTTTTTATTTTTCCATCAATGTAGTGATTTTTTGGGCTTGTTTTCTGCGGGACAAGACGTAGTTTTGAATGGTACTGTTTTGGGGTGCATGGGACTTATTGATTCATTTTTATTATGACTTTTTTGGGGGGCAATGGAAAAAAATTGCAATTTCGCCATGGTTTTTTGCGTTTTTTTTTTACGGTGTTCACCTTGCGGTTTAAATGACATATTAACTTTATTAATGGAGTCATTACGGTCGCGGCGATACCACATATGTGTACTTTTTTTTTTTTTTTTACACTTTTACTAAATAAAACCACTTTTTATGGAAAAAAATGATTTTATTTATTTTTTTACTGTACTTTTTATTAATAATCTTTATTTCACTTTGATGACTTATTTTATTAGTCCCACTAGGAGACTTTACTGTGCAATGTTCCGATCGCTGCTATAATGCTTTGGTATACTTCGTATACCAGAGCATTATTGCCTGTCAGTATAAATCTGACAGGCAATCTGTTAGGACGTGCCTCCGGCGCGTCCTAACAGGCATATGTCCAGGGCAGACCTGGGGGCTTTTATCAAGCCCCCGGCTGCCATGACACACCATCGGAGACCCGCGATTGCATTCGCGGGCCGCCGATGGGTGACAGAGGGAGCGCACTCCCTTTGTAAACAAAGTTAAATGCCGCGGTCGCTATTGACGGCGGCATTTAACGGGTTAAACGGCCGCAATCGAAGTAAGGAGCAGGAGCTCCATCAGACAGCAGAGCCCCGGCTCCTGCCTGCACGGGAGACCCGTGCAGGACTTAGACTAGGCTGACGTGACTCACGTGAAAAGGCGTATTGGTGGTCACTAAGGGGTTAAAGTATCCAATGGATCGCAGAGCTGATTCCATATTAAAAAAAGCCTACTCATCGTCGGCTGCGTGTAAAGTGGCATCAGCTTCCATCCCGTGTTGCCAGAGCCATGGCTTAGTCAGCTCTCTCAAGATCTGGGGGAAGGCGTACCGAAAGAGAAGATCTTGAAAATTATCCCTCTCATGAAAGCGGCTGCAAAATTTTTGTGTGACGAGCCTCTGGATGTCTTGAAATTTTCTTCCAGATCCCTGGCTTCATGATAGACACACAGAAAATGTCACTGACTTTGTCCAGCGACCAGATATGTTCTATCCGTCAGGGTGTTCAGCGACTAACTTCATTGAGTCCATCCATCATGCCATGAGAGTGTTAGGCCTTCTATCATTGGCTATCGATGCAGTACCCTGGGGAAGGGCACACATCCGAATGTTGCAATCCAACATAATAAAAATCTAGGACAAGAGAGTAGTGTCTCTCGACACCTTAATATCAGTGCCTCCGGATGTGAAACGGGACCTCCAGTGGTGGCTGGTACCCCACCATCTCGATCAAGGCAGATCTCTGAAACCAGTTCATCGGATACTCCTCACTACGGATGCCTCAGGCTCAGGATGGGGTGCACATGTGGGAACATCATGAATGCAAAAGAAATGGTCCAAAAACGACAGCTGCATTTCATCCAACATGAAAGAGCTCAGGGCGATCAAACTAGCCCTATTACACTTTCAGGCTGTACTCCATCATCACGATGTACAAATTCAGTCGGACAACCTCCCCGCAGTGTTTTATGTAAACAAGCAGGGGGCACCAGAAGCAATTCCCTCAGAAGCGAATTCAGTCAGATTATGCGGTGGGCAGAACGCAATCTGAGGTCAGTCTCAGCAGTCCACATTCGAGGAGTATTGAATCTGAAAGCGGATTGGCTGACCAGGAAACGGATTCACCCAGGAGAGTGGAGCTTGAATCCGGAAGTCTTCCTCCAAATCACCAGGAAAATGGGCAAACCATCTTTAGACCGCAAAGAATGAGAAGTTAAGGAAGTTTTGCTCCCTTAGCAGGTCGGATCACCCATATACCATAGACAGTCTATCATTGAGTTTGGAGAAGACCTTCATATATGTCTTTCCCAATCCCTCTAATTCCTCGGGTGTTGAGAATAATAAGGGACGAGAAAGTTAAGGCCATAGCGATCATTCCTCATTGGCCCAGAAGGGCATGGTTTCCGCTCGTGTTAAATTCTCGAACAGCAACTTCTGGAGACTCCTATTACGTCCAGATCTCCTGCTACAGGAAGATTGGTTTCATCCCACGTTAGACAGGTTACAGTTGACGGCATGGAAACTGAACGACAGTCCCTAAAATATAAGGGCTTCTCTGGTGAAGTAGTTAATACCCTATTAGACTCCAGGAAACACAGTACGACAAAAACATATTCTCGAATATGGCTTATATTTTCATAATGGTGTCAGGATAATGACACGTCACCAGATACAGTGTCCACAGTATTGCAGTTTCTGCAAGAGGGATACCAGAAAGGCCTCAAGCCCAATACATTAAAAGTGCATTTAACGGCCGTTAATGCTAATTCAGAGGGGAGGTTCTCCAACCATCCACTGATAACCAGATTCCTGAAAGCAGTTCAAAAATTAAGGCCATACTATCATAATCCTCTGCCCTCTTGGGAATTGCCCATTGTTTTGAAGCACGTCAGCCGTGTCCCGTTTGAGCATAGTATAAGCCTTAGGCTGGGTTCACACGACCTATTTTCAGACGTAAACGAGGCGTATTATGCCTCGTTTTACGTCTGAAAATAGGGCTACAACACGTCGGCAAACATCTGCCCATTCATTTGAATGGGTTTGCCGACGTACTGTGCAGACGACCTGTCATTTACGCGTCGTCGTTTGACAGCTGTCAAACGACGACGCGTAAATTGACTGCCTCGGCAAAGAAGTGCAGGACACTTCTTTGCAACGTAATTTGAGCCATTCTTCATTGAAGTCAATGAAGAGCAGCTCAAGATTTACGAGAGTCAAAGACGCCTCGCATAATGCGAGGAGGAGCTTTTACGTCTGAAACGACGCAGCTGTTATCTCCTGAAAACAGTCTGTCTTTTCAGACGTAAAAGCCACTTCTCGTGTGCACATACCCTTAAGCTTCTCTCATAGAAAACCTTATTCTTGATAGCTATTACCTCCGCAAGGCGGGTTGGCGAGTTGCAAGCTCTGTCCTTTAAAGAGCCTTATCTATAAATAACGGCCCCCTTTAGACAATCTGAAGGGCTGTTTCTCCAATTTCAGGGGCCAAATAAGGGGAAAAAAGCCAGCAAAGCCTCACTAGCTAGATGGCTCAAAGAAATCATCAGGGACTGCTACTCCTTGGAAGTCGTAGGGTCCCCTTTAGATATTCGGCCCACTCAACCAGGTCCATATCCACATCGTGGGCAGAAAGATGCCATGTCCCCTTAGACCAGGTCTGCAAAGCAGCCACTTGGTCTTCTTCCTCGACCTTCATTAAACACTATAGACACGACTTGTTTTCTTCTGAAGGTTCTAAGCATCCAAAGCCTAAAGCCCCCATATTCTCATTGCTTGTTAAGTCCCTTAAGTGTGCTGCCTTAGGACGGCCAGGAAGTGGAAAATTTACCTGAATTTTCATTTCCTGGAGTCCGTAGGTAGCACAAGTTTCCCACCCTATATATATACTGCTGCATACATTACGCTTTCTGAAGGGATTTGGGCTCTATTTAAAGGAACAGTGTCATCACAAATTATTTTTTTATATGTTAAAGATGTTAGTGCTTTATTAAAAACGTTTATATTCATTTGTGTGTTTGTGTTTTACTTTTTCTTATTTTTACACTTTTTCTTCCCTATGGGGGCTGCCATTTTTTGTTCCATTTCTGTGTGTGTCGATTAACGACACATACAGACATGGAATACGGCAGCCACAGTCCCATAGGGACTGCGAACGGCTCCCGTCCCATTGACTGCAGTGTACGGCGTCTGTGTGGGAACTGCGCATGCGCCGCTCCCACACAGTCCTATTCGAAATTGGCGCCGTCCGGCGCCATTTTCCTGTGGACCGGAAGTCGCGGCCGGACAGTAATATTACTACTTCCGGTCGCGGCTTCCGGATTTGTGCACTTGCACCAGCGGCAGCAAACGGAGCGGACGGGCCGGAGGGAGCCGCGGCGGCAGGAGCAGGTAAGAGATTTCAATGTATGTTCGTGTTTGTGTGTGTTTACTACTGTATGTAAACCTACTACACTGTGGGTTAGCTCAAAAAATGGCGACACACAGTGTAGGAGGTTACATCGTTCAAACCCCTCGTTTATCCCGGCACTAGCCAGGATAAAGGAGGGGGGGATGCTGAGAGCTCACTAGAGCGAGGGCTTTTAACACAATGTTGCAATGCTGCAATTTTGGGAACAGCTCCATCTAGTGACCAAAAATGGGTAGTATTATAAATTAGAAATAATTTATAATATTACCTGGACTCGTGCAAAAAAATAAAAAAAATTTGAACAGTGTTTAATCACCCACACACTAAATGTTTAATTTTTAAAAAAAAAACATGTTTTTCTGGCAACACATTCCCTCTAAGGTTACCTGGGACCCCCTAATTGTTTAATTGATTACTGCTGAGTAATTTGTCTCTTCTATTCGGTCAGATGAAGTATCTTAACCCTTAAGTGTGCTGCCTACGGACTCCAGGAAATGAAAATTTCAGGTAAATTTTCCACATAGAATATTATGCTAGACCTTCATTTAATTAATCATAAACAATTGTGATGTCTCAAAAGGTCCTCTGCTTTTCTATTGTAAACTAATGACAGCAAAAGTCATATGTTAAAACTTGCTACACGATTTAAGTTGTAAACAGCTAATGTGTTAAAGAAAACTGAATTATTGATATGCAAAGGTCGTATTAATGCCATATTATTAGCAAAAGGTGGAGCTCACAAAGATAAAATAATAGAAAACAGATTGTATGTCACAATTCATGTGTATATTAATCCTTCACAATCATGGCTAACAGAAAGTCTTGGCTCACGTGAATAGGGCCAAATGTCCATGACCCTAAAATCATAGAAACAATTTCTGGTAATCAGTGGGACATAGATTGGAAGCCCAGAATAATTAATCATTTTGCTCAAAACATATTTTTCTCAATTAGATTAAAGTGAATAGTTGGAAATGAAGCTACAACAGTGGACAGAGGATTATTTAAGGGGGTTTATATACTAATCTTTACAGATAAGGACTTTCAGTAAACGATGCAGGACATATGTATTTAATCCCATATATTTGCAGAATTATTTTTGTAATATCCTTTCTTTCACTTTACAAGACTATTACACCTGTATCAGATATATTTATCAGTGCTGTCTGCTTTGTAAAAATTGGGTCTGTATACAAAGGGAGCACCCTACTGAACTTCAATATAAACTAATTCAGTGTATTCACTGGACTTCAATTATATCCATAATTTTTGTAATATAACATGAATCTTTAGGTAATTTTTACTACTTAATTTTTCAGATTTCCAAGATATTGCATTCATCCCATTTTATTCATTCCCCATTGGAGTTGGATCCCTGGGCTTTGTGCACTGGGCAGGGCAGGATGCCAGGCAATGTTAAAGAGGTTGAAGAGGTTGTCTCATCATAAGCATTGTTTGAATATCAATATCCAAATGGAGTAAGTAACAGTGGTTGAAACCCATTAGCTCCCAAGAAGAGGCAGTAGTGCTAGTAAAGCCTCATGACACTTTGTCTTCAGTTGGACCCGCTTGACTTTTTCCGGGAGGCAACATTAATGTCCACTCAAGTCAATGGTTGTCCATATGGATGTCTGGAAAGAGTGTAGTCCGAAGCGTATCGGACCCAGAAACCAGAGAATTCCACCAGAAAATACCCACTAAATTGTGCTTAGTTGGGTGTGTATATTCAGGTGGATTTTCTTCTGCGGGAATCAGCTGACCTAAAAAAAAACAAAAAAAACTTTCCTCACCTCTCCTGGTGCTCCCATGGCAACACGTCCCTGCTCCCCTGACTAGTCTCAGTACAGACGGCCTTCTGTGTTGACGTTTCATCATATGTGATTGGCTGTAGAGATCACATGTGATAGTACATCATCACAGATGGCTGTCTGTCCATAGACCAGCCCAAAAGTAGGGATGCATTACCATTGGAACGCCACAAGTGGTGAGGACTCTTTTTATTTTTTTTTCTTCAAACTTTAAAGAGGCCCTGTCACTAGATTATCTTCTACATAATGTGATTCAGCAGTGTTTTTTTGTTTAGAAAAACGATAAATTTTGACCAAGTTATGATCTATTTTAGATTTATGCTAATTACTTTCTTAATGCCCAACTGGGCGTTTTTTAGCTTTTGACCAAGTGGGCGTTGTAAAGAGAAGAGTATGATGCTGACCAATCAGCGTCATACACTTCTCTCCATTCATGTACTCTGCACATTGTGATCTTGCGAGATCACGATGTGCTGTCACTTACTCACACATTAACTTTACTGAAGTGTCTTGACAGTGAATAGACATCACCTCCAGCCAGGACGCGATGTCTATTCACAATCCCGACACTTCGGTAACTCTTGAGTGGGACTTAAAGAGGCTCTGTCACCAGATTTTGCAGCCCCTATCTGCTATTGCAGCAGATAGGTGCTGCAATGTAGATTACAGTAACGTTTTTATTTTTAAAAAACGAGCATTTTTGGCCAAGTTATGACCATTTTTGTAGTTATGCAAATGAGGCTTGCAAAAGTCCAAGTGGGTGTGTTTAAAAGTAAAAGTCCAAGTGGGCGTGTATTATGTGCGTACATCGGGGCGTTTTTAATACTTTTACTAGCTGGGCGCTCTGACGAGAAGTATCATCCACTTCTCTTCACAACGCCCAGCTTCTGGCAGTGCAGATCTGTGACGTCACTCACAGGTCCTGCATCGTGTCGGACACATCGGCACCAGAGGCTTCAGTTGATTCTGCAGCAGCATCAGCGTTTGCAGGTAAGTCGATGTAGCTACTTACCTGCAAACGCCGATGCTGCTGCAGAATCATCTGTAGCCTCTGGTGCCGATGTGTCCCCGCTCGTCTGACACGATGCAGGACCTGTGAGTGACGACACAGCGTGATCTCTCGAGAACACGCTGTGTCTGCACTGCCAGAAGCTGGGCGTTCTGAAGAGAAGTGGATGATACTTCTCATCAGAACGGCCAGCTAGTAAAAGTATTAAAAACGCCCCGATGTACGCACATAATACACGCCCACTTGGACTTTTACTTTTAAACACACCCACTTGGACTTTTGCAAGCCTCATTTGCATAACTACAAAAATGGTCATAACTTTGCCAAAAATGCTCGTTTTTTAAAAATAAAAACGTTACTGTAATCTACATTGCAGCGCCTATCTGCTGCAATAGCAGATAGGGGCTGCAAAATCTGGTGACAGAGCCTCTTTAATGACAGCAAGCGTGATCTCGCGAGATCACGCTGTAAATGACAGCATAGCGTGATCTCGATGTGCTGTGTGAGTAAGTGACACAGAAATGTTACCGTTTGATGCCAGTTATACTGGTTAATCCTTATATCTAGTGTTCCTGTTTGTTTGAGATCTGTCCTTTTGATCTATAAACTCTGATCTGGATTATTCTCAGCCGTTCTCCTATCTAACAGGATACTGCTTCTGCCCTATAGTTGCCAATTTTATTCCCATTAACCTGACTCCCAAAACTTGCATAGTTATGGACTCCTTTAGTGGCATTGGAAACCACAGATTTAAAATATATATATATATATATATATATATATATATATTTTATTGAACAAATCTGCTAATAACAGGTTTTTCTTTAGAAGTAAAAAACTCAAAATGCACTCTTTCAAATTATTATGCACAACAGAGATCAAAACATTTTAAAGGTTGTAAAGAGAACTAAAATGGTAATTTGTCGAATTTGCAGCATCAGGAGGTCATATTTACAGAAATCAAAAGCTCTTTCAATCAAAAAAAACCTAACAGGCCCAGTTGCATGTTAACATAGGACCCCTTCTTTGATATCACCTTCACAATTCTTGCATTCATTGAATTTTTAAGTATTTCGACAGTTTATGCTTGAATATCTTTGCAGGATGTCAGAATAACCTCCCAGAGCTTCTGTTTTGATGTGAACTGCCTCCCACCCTCATAGATATTTTGCTTGAGGATGCTCCAAAGGTTCTCAATAGGGTTGAGGTCAGGGGAACATGGGGGCCACACCATGAGTTTCTCTCCTTTTATGCCCATAGCAGCCAATGACACAGAGGTATTCTTTGCAGCATGAGATGGTGCATTGTCATGCATGAAGATAATTTTGCTACGGAAGGCACGGTTCTTCTTTTTGTACCACGGAAGAAAGTGGTCAGTCATAAACTCTACGTACTTTGCAGAGGTCATTTTCACACCGTCAGGGACCCTAAAGGGGCCTACCAGCTCTCTCCCCATGATTCCTGCCCAAAACATGACTCCGCCACCTCCTTGCTGACATCGCAGCCTTGTTGGGACATGGTGGCCATTCACCAACCATCCACTACTCCATCCATCTGGGCATCCAGGGTTGCACGGCACTCATCAGTAAACAACACGGTTTGAAAATTAGTCTTCATGTATTTTGAGCCCACTGCAACCGTTTCTGCTTGTGAGCATTGTTTAGGGCTGATCGAATAATAGCTTTATGCACACTTGCCACCCTCTGGAGGATCCTACACCTTGAGGTTTGCGGGACTCCAGAGGCACCAGCGGCTTCAAATACCTGTTTGATGCTTTGCAATGGCATTTTAGCAGCTGCTCTCCTAATCCTATTAATTTGTCTGGCAGAAACCTTCCTCATTATGCCTTTATCTGAACGAACCCGTCTGTGCTCTGAATCAGCCACAAATCTTTTCACAGTACAATGATCACGCTTAAGTTTTCTTGAAATATCCAATGTTTTCATACCTTGTCCAAGGTATTGCACTATTTCACGCTTTTCGGCAGCAGAGAGATCCTTTTTCTTTCCCATATTGCTTGAAACCTGTGGCCTGCTTGATAATGTGGAACGTCCTTAAGTAGTTTTCCTTTGATTGGGCACACCTGGCAAACTAATTATCACAGGTGTCTGAGATTGATTACAATGATCCAAAGAGCCTAAGACACAATACCACCATTGAGTTTAATTGAAAAACTAATAATTAAATGTTTATGACACTTAAATCCAATGTGCATAATAATTTGGAACACGGTGTATATATAATGTATAAGGCCTCATTTACACGAGCGTGTGAGTTTTGCGCGTGTAAAATACGCTGCGTATTGCGCGCGTTGCCATTGTGTTTTGCATGCGTATACGCAGCATTGTTGCATTTTTTAACGCGCGCACCACCAGCGTTTAAAACGCGCGTAAAAAACGCAGAGGTTGTTAATGCGAGGCCAGCCTACAAATAGGCCTGCTGGCCCAAACCCTGCTTGCTGTGAAAACAGGATTTGCGCCTTAATTGCAGCCTCTGCGGAAACCCCAGTGTGTGTTTCACCATTTGAGAAGTTCTTGGAGTTGCAAGGCACAGTTATGCCTTCTCAGTCGCTGGCACGTGTACTTCTTGCGTGGATGAGTTCCCGTCATTTTGGGGAACACCGACCCATGCTGCATCACCAGACGCGTGGAAGAAGTCGCATTTGGGTTCATCCACTTGTGGCCCAACGAACCTCCAAAGGGCATTTTCATACTATGTATGAGGACTTACGTCGGCACCCTGAAAAATTTAGAGCGTTCTGCCGCATGTCTGTGGTCACATTTGATCTTCTGCTTGCGCAGATTCGCCCTGGCATCACATACCAGAATACCAACATGAGACGCTGCATTTCCCCAGAGGAACGCCTGCTTGTGACCTTGAGGTATGTGTGCACTTGCAATTACTTCTTCATTGAGGCTGTCTGTTTTACAAGTCCCCCCTAACATGTGTTGTTGATTGCTTTGGTTTTCTCTTGCCTTTAGATTTCTGGCCACAGGCAATAGTTACCATTCGTTACATTTTGAGTTTATTTTGGGAGTGACCACCATTTCCTTCATTGTCACACCCACCTGTGTCGTGCTGTGGCAGAGATTAAAGCCCACGGTCATGCCCACGACAGAACAGTGGCTACAAATTTCAGAGGGATTTCTTCGAGCAACTCAATTTCCTATTTGTATTGGTGCCCTAGACGGCAAACACATTCGGGTGAAGAAGCCCCCACGCAGTGGCTCGCAATACTATAACTACAAACAGTTTTTTTCTATGGTATTGTTGGCCTTGGCGGACACAAATTATTGTTTCACTATTGTTGACATCGGCTCTTATGGAAGCTCTGCTGATGCCCGCATATTCCGTTCATCACGAATGGGTAAACGGCTTTGTAATAATCGACTGGCGGTGCCGCAACCTTCCATCCTCCCTGGCTCCAGCGGACCCCCAATCCCATATGTCATCGTTGCGGATGAGGGGTTTGCCCTGACAAGGCAAGTCATGCGACCTTTTGCAAGAAGGGGCTTGGATGAGCGTCGCCGCATGTTCAATCTCCGCCTATGCCGAGCTCGCAGATGTGTGGAATGTGCCTTTGGCATTATGTAGAACAGGTGGGGGGTCTTTCTGTCGACAATGCAATTGTCCACGCAGAATGTGACAAGTGTCATACTAACACATGCAGCCACCAGCGACACTGTCCCAGCTATTCCTCTCGGGAGATCTCTCACATCCGGACTTCGAGTGCTGATAGTTTGGCGGCATATTTCGAGAGCCCATCAGGAGCCGCACCATGGGGGCTTGATGTCATTTGAAGGGTTGGCTTTTTTTTTGAGTTTTCCGGCCACAGGTCCCAAGTGGCCAGTGTTTGTTGTTTTAGGTTATGGGCGTGTAGGGTTAGGGACTCGCAATACATGAGGACCCTTGACGTGGGTTGCGAGCTTACATCTATAGGGGTTTGCTCGGTCCATTTGCCATTCCAGAAACAGTTTTCATGACAATGAATGATGGTCGTCAAAAAGTTAGGCGAGTCCAATTGCGACTGTCCTTAGTGTCTCTTGCAAACAATGGCAAACTCCTATAGATTAACTAATACCTCATAAAACGTGTGCATGAATTAGGGCCCAAGCCCAGCAGTGTGTGAGTGTACAGTAAAAATACATTTGTGGCAAGCATTGTGTGGAGGGGTGTGAAATAAAAACACCACGCAATAGAAACTGTGAACAACCTTGTTTATCTGTTTACACTTCACAGCAAACACGGGGTGCAAAGGAACACAACTAATCACCCAAATATAACCTCCAACATGGTGGAAAAACATCCGCGGGCAGACTTTACAGCCCTTCAATACTCTGCCTTGCTACGCACAGCACACCAACACTTTCACAAGTGCTGGTAGTGGTGGCCCGGGGAGGAGTATGCGTGCATTTCAGCACCACTATGCTGGCCATGGAGCTGCTGAGGATGTTCCTCTCCAGCATAGTGGTGCTGATGATGCCCCTGGTAACTTGGGGCAGGGAAAGGGGGAGCCATGGGTCTCAAATACGGGTGAGGCCATGCGCTAGGAGTGGGTGGGTGGTATGGAGCTGGCAAATTAGCCGTGGTGCTTGCCAGGGCAAATACGCGCCACTGCTCGATCGCTGTGAAGCAGTGGTGCGGATTGTGGGGGGGGGGTGGACGAGTCAATGAGCGTTATGATGGCCGCGTTTAGGCGGGCAATACGATCCTCGGGGACCCTCCGCAGCAGGGGAACAATTCCCCAGGCGAAGAAGTCCTGCCCGTCCTCATCCGCCGTTCGCCGAAGGTACTCCAGTACCCGCGTATCCACCTGTGCCGCGGCGGCTGTCTGCTGAGCACGTCGGCGTCTTGTTGTGGGTCGCGGGGCGCGCTCCTCAGGTGGAGAGGCTACGGCACGGCCCGACTCTACTGGGGCGGGGTCCAGGGGTGTAGGCTCCGAGCTAAGGGGCAGCTCTTGACCGGCGGTAGGTTGCGGCCCTGACTCGGGCAGGTCACTGTCCTCCGCAGTATCCTCCAAATTGTCGGTGGTTCTGTAATGTGAAAACATCATGAGAACACAATAGAGATCATTGCCCCAAACAACACGATGGCAAACATGACCTGTGCAAACAAACATTTTACACATGCAAAAGCACATTTTCTTACAGGCGCATCTCCATTATGTCCTTCAAAAACATAAGCTGCTTGGTATAGATGTAGGGGTGCTTTCTAGAAGCCCCATCACAACTTCTGCCTCGGTCGCCCATCTCTCGCCGGAACTGGTCCCTACAGCTACGCCATCGTGTTTTAATATCCAGGACTGTTGGAGTAAAAACAAATACATGGTAACACATTGCGACAACGCCCTAACAACTAAGCCCTAAAATACATGAGGGGCCCTACCCTGCAAATGACATGCTACACGGTGATGCGGCAGCAACAGAAAACGTCAGTTGGGCATTTAGCTAAAGACACAGACAGGGACACAGTACTTCAATAGGGATGACATTGCATCGCTTCTAAACACATGTACTCACCCATCCTACTGCGGTCCCGGGTCCTGCTGCTCTCCCATTCTGACCCAAAAAGCGCCTGGGCTATCTCCTCCCAGGCGTCCTCCTTGGCCGTGCGGTCGTGATACGACTCCGCGCGGGTGTCCCAGATTTCAGCTTCTCCTGTACCAGGTTGATGAGCCTCTCTACATCCAGCCCACGCGGCATGCCTGCAGTTCTCTGTGTGTAGTTTCCAGACTGGCCCACTCGCATAGAAAACGCAAGCACTTCCTGGTTTGTGCTTGTTTGGACCAGCTTTATAAACTCTTCTTCATGGACATAACAAGTGATGCGTGAAAAACGTGCATGCAACGCAGGAGCTTCCGTGTGTCATGCGTGTTTTTCACGCACCCATTGACTTCAATGGGTGCGTGATGCGCGAAAAACGCACGATTATAGAACATGTCATGAGTTTTACGCAACGCACTCGCGCTGCGCAAAATTCACTCACTGTCTGCACGGCCCCATAGAGTAATATAGGTGCGTACGACACGCGTGAAAAGCACGCACGTCGCACGCGCGTATATTACGCTCGTGTAAATGAGGCCTAAGACCTATAGTCAGCAGACTACCATGATCCAAACTAAAGTTGTGGGATTCTGTAGATGGAGTGTGCAATCCATTTGGCTTCTTTCCCTGATTATCTCTAGGACTGGAACTGTTCACTTCATTATAATAACAAATACTAGTAAAAAAAAAAACACATAAAATATGGTTACGATTCTATACTTCCAAGACGTACAAAATCTGTTTAAAGCAGTGAACAGACTGGTAATTTTGAGCGTAACCCCTTAATGACTTGGCTACTTTTAGTTTTTTCATTTTCATTCCCCCACCCCCATTCCAAACGCCATAACTTTTTTATTTTTTTGCCAACATAGCCATATGAGGGATTGTCTTTTGCGGAACGAATTTTAGTTTTTCATCGCACCATTTAATTTACCATATAATGTACTGGGAAACTGCAAAAAAAACTTATTTTTGGGGTGAAATGGACAAAACACAGCGATTGCACAAGTTTTTTTGGGTGGTTCCATTTTTACGACATTCATCGTGTGGTAAACACTACATATTCACTTTATTTTATGGGTTAATATGATTATGGCGACACCAAATTGATATATATTTTTTAATGTTTTACTACTTTTATTTTAATAAAAAATTTGTTCAAAAAAAAATACAAAAATTGTGTCGTCATATTCTGAGAGACATAATTTTTAATTTTTTTTTGTCGATTCAGCTATGTAGTGGTTTACTTTTTGCAGGGTGAGGTGTAGTTTTTCTTGCTCTAATTTTTGGGTAAATGCGACTTTTTAATTACTTTTCATTTCAATTTTTTTGAGGATCTACGGTGACCAAAAAGCAGCAATTTCTATTTTTTTTTTACAGTGTTCCTTGAGGTGGTTAAATAACATTATATTGTAATAGTTCGGACTTTTATGGACCAGACGATACCAGTGATGTTAACTTTTTTTTTTAAAAAAGTGAAATATTTTTTTTTGTACCGTAAGAAAAACTTTATTTAACTGTTATTTTTTTTTTTTATAAATCCCCCTAGTGGACTTGAACCACCGATCGCAATTTACCATGGCATCTAATGGGTTAAACGAGCGGAATCAAAGTGATCTTTGATCCCCCCGTAGCAGTGAGGTGGCAGTATTACACAGCTGACACCAGCTAAGTATGGAGCGTGCTTATCCTCTGAGCCCGCTCCCTTCTTCCCCTTAATGGCTGCCACGTACATGTACGTGGCATGACGGTGAGGGGTTAAAGGGGTTATTCAATGGATAATTTTCATGCCAAAAGTCCTAAAAGGCTGTTAATAGCTGTTTTAAATTAATTTGCTGTTTTTCTAGCATAAAAAAAAAATACATTTTTAAAAAATGTTTTAGTTTGATGTGTCCCCCTTAGTGCTGCTGCTGCTAATCTGTGCTGCTAGGTATGAAAACAGAGGATCACTATGCAGAAACCTGACTGTGGGAAGAGTGGCTGAGCATACATGTCCACTGTGCTTTAGGTGGATGTGCACTCAACAGGTGGTGCTAAACAATTTTAAGTAAAGGTCATTAATAGAGATGAGCGAATTGATTCTACACAAATTGAATCTGGTCCAGGAAATTTGGCAAAATGACGGCTGCCACCAAGCATCAGCTGCTGCTTTACAGATTAGAGAATAAAGATCACATGACTTTGGGTTGGCTGTACCTAACACCTTGCATGCAGCCTTCCCAGATGCACTGTGATAAATCCTCCCTCTAGCACAGCCAATCATGAGAGAAGTATAAGTGGATGACATTACTAATGCTGGCTTGGTGTTAAAGAGCTTAAAAGGGGTTGGATAAAGTACTAGGTAACATCAGAGAGTCATACACAAGTTTTCAGGGCAATTGAGGCACTTGCGATTCCTGGCGATTTTTTTCGGATCATCTCTAGTTATATATATATATTTTTTTAACAGCATGTAGATGAAAAACATTGCTCATTTTTTTTAATAATCTATACAATGAATATGATATTTATTGGTGGGACAACCCCTTTAAAATGTATTTCTAATTAAAAATTAAAACTCAGCTGTCCTGAGAACTCTTCTTGTTCTTTTCACTATGTGCTGTGTTTTGTTTCCCATGTCATCCAGTTAAGCTCCTGTTTTAAAGAGTCTCTGTCACCTCATTATAAGTGCCCTATCTTCTACATAATGTGATCGGCGCTGTAATGTAGATTACAGCAGTGTTTTCTATTTAGAAAAATGATACATTTTGACGGAGTTATGACCTATTTTAGATTTATGCTAATGACTTCCTTAATAGACAACTGGGCGTGTTTTTACTTTTTGACCAAGTCGGCGTTGTAAAGAAAAGTGTATGACGCTGACCAATCAGCGTCATACACTTCTCTCCATTCATGTAATCAGCACATAGTGATCCTGCGTTGTTCACTATGTGCTGTCACATACTCACACATTAACGTTACTGAAGTGTCTTGACAGTGAATAGACATCACCTCCAGCCAGGACGGGTTGTCTATTTACAATCCCAACACTTCGGTAACTTTTGTGTGGGACTTAAAGCACAGCAAGTGTGATCTCGCGAGATCACGCTTTAAATGACAGTTTACAGCGAGATCACGCTTGCTGTGCTGTAAGTCCCACACAAACGTTACCGAAGTGTCGGGATTGTGAATAGACATCCCGTCCTGGCTGGAAGCGATGTCTATTCACTGTCAAGACACTTCAGTAGCGTTAATGTGTGAGTGTGTGACAGTACAGTGTGATCTCGCAAGATCACTATGTGCTGATTACATGAATGAAGAGAAGTGTATGTCGCTGATTGATCAGCGTCATACACTTCTCTCCACAACGCCCACTTGGTCAAAAAGTAAAAACACGCCCATTTGTCTATTAAGAAAGTCATTAGCATAAATCTAAAATAGGTCATAACTCCGCCATAATTGATTGTTTTTTTCTAAATAAAAAACACTGCTGTAATCTACATTAGAGCGCCGATCACATTATGTAGAAGATAGGGCACTTATAATGTGGTGACAGAGCCTCTTTAAATTGAACTCTATACTGTACCTGAAAAAAATAACTAAAAGAACCAGACAAAATAGTAATTTTTGTTTTAATACAAACCACAGAATGTTGCATCCTAATGGATAGCTCCACATTACATTTTATAATTGTTTATAACAATCACTGTAGATCAGGTTTAATAAAATTGTGCCCTTAATCAACTTACATATTACTTTGACTTTAAACAAACTCAATGCTGGTCTACATAATGACACTTATTTTTATTTCAATGTATATTTAGAGTTCTAAAATGTGAGAGCTTGTCTGAAGCAATGCCTTTCCTTACAATTTTGCTTAAAGAGCCTCTGTCACCACATTATAAGTGCCCTATCTCCTACATAATGTGATCGGCGCTGTAATATAGATTACGGCAGTGTTTTTTACTTAGAAAAAGAGATGTGACCTATTTTAGATTTATGCTAATGAATTTCTTAATAGACAACTGGGCGTGTTTTTACTTTTTGACCAAGTGGGCGTTGTAAAGCGGAGTGTATGATGCTGACCAATCAGCATCATACACTTCTCTCCATTCATGTATTCAGCACATAGTGATCTTGTGAGATCATGATGTGCAGTCACTCACTCACACATTAACGTTACTGAAGTGTCTTGACAGTGAATAGACATTACCTCCAGCCAGGACGTGATGTCTATTCACAATCCTGACACTTCGGTAATGTTTGTGTGGGACTTACAGCACAGCAAGCATAATCTCGCTGTAAGCTGTCATTTACAGCGTGATCTCGTGAGATCACGCTTGCTGTCATTAAGTCCAACACAAATGTTACCGAAGTGTCGGGATTGTGAATAGACATCGCGTCCTGGCTGGAAGCGATGTCTATTCACTGTCAAGACACGTTAATGTTTGAGTATGTGACTGTACATCATAATCTAGCAAGGTCACTATGTGCTGAGTAAATGAATGGAGAGAAGCGTATGACGCTGATTGGTCAGCGACATACACTTCTCTCCACAACGCCCACTTGGTCAAAAAGTAAAAACACGCCCAGTTGTCTATTAAGAAAGTCATTAGCATAAATCTAAAATAGGTCATAACACCATCAAAATTGATTGTTTTTCTAAATAAAAAAACTACTGTAATCTACATTACAGCGCCGATCACATTATGTAGAAGATAGGGCACTTATAATGTGGTGGCAGAGCCCTAATGCTAGTATTTTGTTGCTGTGTGTGTGACAATAGTTCATATTTTAAATGGGTCTTCCGGACTCTGCAGCTGTCTTTCCGACTGGAGAGCTTCTTCTCTCAGTGGCGTCGCTACCGCTGTAGCAGCCGTAGCGAATGGCGGATCAACATAGGGCGTTTTGGGCTGCCGCCCGGGCCCGGGGAATTTTTGCAGCGATTTTGCAGCAAGTCGCGGCAAAAAACGCGACCTTATCTCTGAAGTTCTTACTACTGTTTAGAGACCTGCTGGTCACATGACCGCAGGTCCTTGATCAGCAGCAAAATTCCACATAGAAGACTGAGGTGAGCTGCTATGTAAGTATAAGGGGATGGATTTGTTTAAGGGGCTCTGTATTTAGGAGGTCTGGTGTGCGGTCTGTATTTAGGGGGCCTGGTTTGGGGACTGTATTTAGGAGGTCTGGGGTCTTTATTTATGGGGTCTGGTCTGGGTTCTGTTTCAGTTTAAGGGGTTTAGGGTCTTTATATTTAGGGGTCTGGGGGTCTGTATTTAGGGGGGCTGTATTAGTTTGAGGTCTGGGGTCTGTATTTAGGTGATCTGGTCTGGGGGTCTGTATTAGTTTATGGGGTCTATTTAGGGGGCCTGTTTTAGGGTCTGTATTAGTTTAGGGGTCTTTATTTAGGGGTCTATATTTAGGGGTCTGGTCTGAGGTCTGTATTAGATTACGTGGTCTGTTCTAGGGGCTGTATTACTTAAGGGAGTCAGGTCTGGGGTCTGTATTAGTTTGAGGTCTGGGGTCTGTATTTAGGGGGGCAGGTCTGGTGTTTGTATTAGTTTATGGGGTCTTTATTTAGGGGTCTGTATTAGTTTAGGGGGTCTGGTCTGGGGGTCTTTATTAAGGGAGTCAGGTCTGGGGTCATTATTAGTGTAGGGGGTCAGGTCTGGGGTCTGTATTTAGGGGTCTGGTCTGAGGTCTGTATTTATTTAAGGTGCTTGTTCTGGGGTCTGTATTTGTTTAGGGGGGACTGCAATAGTTTAGAAGGTCTGAGGTCTGTATGTATTCTATGATCTAGTCTGGGGTCCAAATTTATTAGTCTGAGTAAAATGGGTTGTCCAGACACATCGATAGGTCATCAGTATAAAAACCGGTCCGTGCCCGGACAACCCCTTGAATGTATGGGCTTGGGCCTTGGTGTCTAAATTTGTGTGTTTCTATAGAGGCTGAATTGGCTGCAGAAGCGAGGAGCAAAGATGTCTCATCAGGAGAAGTTGCCATAACGGTCTGCATCAGATGGAGAAGAAAATAAAACGACTCCCATCAGAGAAGACGTCGCTTGTGAGTCACTGGATCTATAGAGGATCTGTCCCCTCTCCTGACATATCTGTTGTAGGAAATCCTTGTATTCCACACAAAGTCTTTGTGTACCCAGGACTAATAGACAAATGCGTGTTACCATTCCCAATGTCAAGAGGAAGTGTCCCTGAACAGTGTGATACTGTCAGTGATGGTTGGAGACTGTCAGTATGTAGGGACACAGCCTTTTGACAAGGGGAATCGTAACAACCATTTGTCAATGCACGCACAGAAAGGTGGTGTTCACTATAGACACGGCAGAGCGGTGGTGGGCAAGGGGGGCCCAAGTTTGTGGAACAGCCCAGGGCCTATGATCTACTTAATCCGCCACTGGCTGTAGCGGCTGCTAGCGGCAACACCGGGCATGAGGGTTCCCATGCCACACGCCGGGACAGACCCCCATGCCAGGTGGTGCCGCTAGCAGCCACTGTGGCTGCTACAGCGGTAGTGACGCTACATTAAATAGTAACTATGTCCTCAGAACGCAGATACTATTAAACAATATAGCAGAGCAGGGAGGTATTTCCCTGCTCTCCCATGTACTAGGCTACAGGCCGTTGATGACGTCTCTATATAACGCCGGCCTACGCAAGGATCCATTGTGGAGCAACTCCGTTCTTCACGGGAACGAGGCTTAGGTGAGTAAAATGTTTTCGTTTGTGGGCACGGTCCACAGGGGGTGGGGCACTGTATGGCACTGTCTACAAGGGGGTGATGGGGTAACTGTCTACAAGGGGGAGTTGGGGGGCTGTATGGCACCGTCTACAAGTGGGAGGTAGGGGCTGTATGGCACTGTCTACAAGGAGGTAGGGGCTGTATGACACTGTCTACAATGGGGAGGTGGGGGGGCACTGTGTACAAGAGAGAGGTGGGGGACTGTATGGCACTGTCTACAAGGGGGATGTGGGGTGCTGTATGGCACTGTCTACAAGAAGGAGGTTGGGGGCTATACGGCACTGTCTACCAGGAGTGGTGGGTGGTTATGGCACTGTCTACAAGGGGGGTGGGGGATTATGGCACTGTCTACAAGGAGGAGATCGGGGGATTATGTCACTATCTACAGGGGGCACTATCTACAAGGGGGGCTGTGTGTGGCAGCCAGGGGAGGGGCATTATACTGTGTGGGGGCACTACGGGGGGCAATATACTGTGTGGGGCACTTTGGGGGCATAATAATGTGTGGGCACAATTAGAGGACAAAATACTGTCCTTGAAGGGGTTATAATATATTATTAAATATTATTCTTATACTGTATGGGGCAGCTATGGGGACATTATACTGTATGGGGGGCACTAAGGGGGCATTATACTGTGTGGGGGCACTAAAAGGGCATTATACTGTGTGGGGGCACTATATAGGGCATTATACTGTGGGGGGCATTATACTTTTTTGGGGGCTTTTTTTTATCATGGTGATTGGGGCTGAAAGATAATTTTGCACGGGGCACCATCTATCCTAAGGCCGGCCCTGTTGGTATCACAGAGTTTATTTACAATTGAAGGGTTGCCTGTCTTTAAACCTGCTTAAATAGGTAAAGGTATATGTAGGTACAGATTGTTTTGATACTACTGTATGTCCATAGGCCTTGTTTTTATCCTCACTCTAAATAATATTTTAAAAATTCACCAGTATCTGACTGTTTTAAAACATTAGATCTATTCAAACATAGATTTTTTTATTCTTAGATTTTAATATCTATTATGGAGACTATAGTACTGCACTGCTACGGTCTGTTTACCTGTTGCGTAAATACTGCGGTTTTCCGCAACGGAATTTGTTGCTAAAAATATGCATATAATACAGTAGCAGCAGAGTGGATGAGAGAGAACAAATCTCATCCACACGCTGCGTAAATACTGAGCGGGAAAAACGCAGAGTTTTATTCCGCAGCATATCAATGGTATTTGCGTAAACGCTGCTTATTTGTTGCGGGTTTCCTCCATTGAACTCAATGGGGAGGTAAAATCCGCAACAAATAACAGTTGTTGTGCTTTTTGGGGCGTGTTCGCAGCGATTCCACCACAAAAAACGCAACTCAGGAAAAAAAAAATCTTATACTTACCCAGAAGTCTGTGTTCCTCCTTCATCCCATGTGATCATTGCAGCCAATCACAGGCTGTAGTGGCAGTCATATGGGATGAAACGTCATCCCAAGAAGCCAGCCCTCTGACTTCACCTAGGCTGGCCTCTTGGGATGACGCTTCATACTATGTGACCGCCGCTGCAGCCAATCACAGCCATGAAACGTCATCCCAGGAGGCCGCCTGCTAGCAGGCCAGCTAAGTGCTGCAGTTTTTCCACAGTGGACATTCCGGTCAAAAAACTGCCCCTTGGTTTGGTGCGTTTTTTCACCCGGAATTCCCTATAGCGCACGGGGCCGATACGCTGTGTGTTTTTATGCAACGTATCCGCTCCATGTGAACTCAACCTAGTAGTGTAGAGTTTGTCAGCTAATAGTACAATGTAAAAAGTGACTGTCATCTACAGAGAAACAAGTCCATTACATTTTCTGACCCAGGTGCTTTGGAATGCGCTAGGACTGGGGAGGAGGCACTTGGAGTGCATGCTAATGATGACAATAATAATACTAATTACAATTATGTTTATTTAATACTTATAATATTAAAAAGAATTGCAGAATTCTCTTAGACAGACCAGTGCATTTTACAGAGCAAAATAAATAGTGAAATAACTAAAAATTGAATCTTGAACTTTCTAAAAACACATTGTAGACTAGGTGTGTGAGAAAAACATTAATTCACATCGAGAAAACCCAACATGGTAGAGAATAGAAAATTATGAAATCTCAATGGCTGTGCCATGGTAACTAAGCAAACAGCCTAAAGGAAGAATGTGGCAATATTTCTCTGTGTTTTCATACTTGACAGTTTTATCTTCACATCTGCGTGATGACCGATGTAAGTGAATGAATGGAGACTAAATGGGGATTTGGCTGAGCATGAAGAGCAAAATGATGGATAATGTGCAGCTTTATGTCAACAACTCTCTCAATGTCCCACCATATTTTAACAGTTATCTATTTAAAATAAAAGTCAAAATTCTGAAAAAGTCAGATACCACTTATAAAAAGTTGTATTTGACTTCCATCATGGCGCCTTCCGGTAACAAATTCTTAAAGATTTTAGGGGGAATTTATTAACTTTTCTGGTGTTGAAAAGTCACAAAATGTCAACTTTTTGGCATTTTACTTTGCCCTCGCCACTTTGCAAAAAGTAGACCGAGCTTAGCAAAAGACAGCAGGGTCTCTGAAACCCAACAGATTTACTATAATTTACATCAGAAAAAAGGTGCAAATTTTAGCGTAAATCTAAATGAGCTCCTAAAAGGGCGTAGATTTTTCTATGTGGGGTGCAGCAAGGTAGAGACCCGTGTCGGACTCTGTACCTTGCTCCCCTCGCATCAAACTGCTCCACAATCGTACAATTAAATATTTTCTCTTTAAAAATGTACTCACCGCTCCTTCGTCTTTCCCTGCTGGCCGCGAATCAAAGAATGTGCTAAGGCTGGGCAGCATCAGAACGTTGAGTGCTGCATCGCATTTATGTGACGCGGCCTGTAGTGAGAGCCTGAGGGGAGGAGCTGAGCGGTGAGCGGGCATACATATTTTTTATGTTCAATTTGGGGGAGAGGAATGATGCCACAGTTGTGAAGGCAGATGTGGCGCATGGCCAGCCGAAAGATGCAACAAATTTATTAAAAGGCATTCGCCTATTAATAAATGTGTTCCATCTTACTTCAGCAAACTGTTTTTAAGATTGGCGTATGAAATTCCAGGCTTAATAAATCTCCCCCTAAATGTAATGGTCTGATACGTTCTGTTTAGATCACATAGCATTACCTAGACTGAATATAACTGTATCTGCTTATATGATGGAATAAGGCCTAATTCACACACAGAGTTTAGGTGCATTAGTAACGATGTTTTTTCGAGCGCTTTTTTAAAAACAAAATTTGGTCAGATGTTTGCTGTTACGCTATAGAAATATATGAATATCTCTGCACACTTGGGTTTTTGTTTAGATCGTTTATGTGGTGAGGAGCATGTTTTTCAAAAAACGAAGTATGCTCTAGGTATGGTGTTTTTCATTTCAAAGGAGTTATCCGGGACAAAGGAGTTATTCAGGCAGAGAATGGAGTGCTCCCCACTTTAGCATTGAGGTCCCATTCTCTGTTGCTTCGATTTCGGAAGCTAAGGGCAATCGCTGGCAACACCTGACCGCTGAGTCCAGCAATTAGCTGTAGCGATACATGACTGATTAATGGAATGTGACCATTGCAGGAGCTTCCAGGACTGGAGCAACGTAGAACGGGAGCTCGGAGCTGGAGCAAGAAATCTTCAGGGGGTGAGGAGGGGCGTAACTATCGCTGTAACAGCCATAGTGGCTGCTACGGGGCCCGCGGCATGAGACATAACATTATCATTCCCGGGGGTGTCGCTAGCTCCGTGGCCCTGGGGCGACTGCCACGTTCAATTGTATCTGCCTCCTTAGGACGCAGATGCAATTGATTACTGCTGCAGGACAGAGAGCTAGCTCTGCCGCTTACCAGGCTACAGGCCACGTTAGGTCTATAAGTCGCTGGGACAGGATCCCAGTGCAGGACAGCGTGATGACATCTCAGGATCACGCCGGCCTTTGCAATGGTCCTGTCTCAGGCTGCTGAGGTAGGGGGTATGTGGCACTATCTACAAGGGGGGTCATGTGGCACTATCTATAAGGGGGGTATGTGACACTATCTCCACGGGGGGGGGGGTATGTGGCACTATCCACAAATGTGGGTATGTGGCACTATTTTCAAGAGGGGTTGTATGTGGCACTACCTACAAGGGGGATTGTGTGTTGGACTATCAACAAGGATGGTTGTGGGTGGAGCTATCTACAAGACAGGTTGTGGGTGGCACTATCTACAAGGGGGTATGTGGCACTATCTAGAAGGGGGGTTATGTGTGCCACTATCTACACGGGGGCTATGTAGCACTATATGCAAAAGGTGGTATATGGCACTACAAGGGTGTGTCCCGGTGCTTTAAGTTTCGTATCAGTTTTTTTTTAATAACTATTATGATTATGAAATAACATAATTAAGTGATAACAAATGTTATAATATCCGTGCTTAACTGTTTGTTACAATTTTCATAACCCTGTAACTAAAGGTTAATAAGAGTACACTTGGCAGCCTAGCTGTATTTTTAAATTGCACAAAGAACTGATAAATGTTCATTGTCGGGAGGGCGGGGATGTGAGGGTGGAGGGGTGTTGGTTGCGGTGGAGGGGGGTCCAGTCAAAAGTTTGCTATGGGGCAAACGCCCCTGGGTGTGAGTATCTGCTAGCTTATTATGTTATGCCATCCCCTGCTGTAGATTTTAAAAAAGTCCTCTTACTCCATTTATTTTTACCACTAAGATTTTATTGAAATTCACTTTAACTCTTTAACACCATGCCACGTGCATGTACGTGGCAGCCGTTAAGGGGAAGTATAGAGCGGGCTCACGAGCGAAGGCCCCCTGGTATGTCATCTTTGTACTCCTATGTAGACTCCGGCAGGGCTTCGTAGGAGGCTGTAAGAAACACAATAAGTACTGCAGTATATCATTCGAGCTATGCAATGATCGCTGGTTCAAGTCCCCTAGAGGGGACTAATAAAAAAAAGTAAACAGTTAAAGTTTTTTTTTAATGTTCCAAAAACCCTTTTCCCATTTTTCTCTAAAGTAATGTTAAAAAAATAAAAGTTAACAGAATTAGTATCGACACAATCTGCTCAGTAAACACCGTTAATAAAATAGCTGTTTTTAGTCACCTCGGCTCCACAAATTTTTTTTAATAAAAAGTGATCAAAAAGTTGCATATACCCCAAAAAGTACCAATAGAAACTACAATCACCAAAAAAATAAGCCCTCACATCACTCAATCAACAGAAAAATAAAAAAGTTATGGGTCTCAGAATATGGCAACACAAAAAATATTTTAAAAACATAATAAGTCGTAGAACATAAAAAAAATTATACATTTGGTATTGGTGTAATCGTATCAATCCGTAAAATAAAGTAAACTTAGTTTTACCGCCTGATGAATGTTGCAAAACTTAAACCCCCCCACAAATATCGCTGTTTTTTTCCCATTTGACTGCACAAATAATTTTTAAAGAATCCCAGCTGCCAGGCCAAGCCACCTTGGGTCTGGGCCATGTTCTCCCACAAGTGCAGCACCACAGCAACAGACACCACCACACAGCAACACAACAAGTGAAAAGATGGAATGAACTCACATTTAGATGCGCCCCCAGTGGCCAACTGAGAGCACAAGCGCTCTGGGCAATGTTCTGCTGCAAAACCTTGTGTCCTGGTATTAATGTGGATGTTACTTTGACACCTACCACCTTCTTAAACATTGTTGCAGACCAAGTATACCCCTTCGTGGCGACAATTTACCTAATGGCAGTGTCCTCTTTTAGCAGAATAATGTGTTGACTTGGCCTCCATATTTACCAGATCTCAATCTGATTACGGATCTGTGGGATGTGCAGGAAAAACAAGTCCGATCTATGGATTCCCAACTTACAGGACTTAAGGGATCTACTACTAACGTCTTGGTGCCAAATACCACAGGACGCCTCTCAAGTTCTTGTGGAGTCCATGCCTGGACATGTCAGAGCTGTTTTGATGGCACGAGGGAAACCTGTGTTATTGCTGATCGGTTCAAGCCTCTGTTGCTTTTCCTCTGTTGCACTTCCTGGGTGTGATACATATGAAATATCTCAGACGGAGAAATTACTTGAAAATAATTTAATATTCATGAGGTAATACATGTGTTTTGCTAAAACAAAATTCATGCACATAAAAAAAAGCTTACCTATAGAAAATTTGAAAGCTTGCTTATGATTTGAGAAATCCTATATAATCAGGTATAACACACTGCTTATATTTAATAAAAAGCTGAACAAGATGACATTACATATATTATTATATCTATACATGGAACTGTGATACAAATGTCATTTGTTCACATTGTATAGTTGGTAAAGGATCTTTTAGGCTTCGTTCACATCTGCGTTGGGGTCTTGTTCTAACATTCCGTCGGAAGTTTCCGTCAGAACGGGACCCTGATCAGACACAATCTGACACCGACGGAAACCAGAGGTTTTAGTTTCCATCACCATTGATTTCAGTGTGACGGAGCTGGTGCCCACGGTTTCCATTTGTGTCTGTCGTGCACCGGACCCATCGTTTTGCCGGAAGCAATAGCGTAGTCGACTACGCTATTGCTTCTCTATTGCTTCCGGTAAAACGACGGGTCCGGGGCACAAGAGAGACAAACGGAAACCACGGCACTGGCTCCGTCACCATTGAAATCAATGGTAATGGAAACCGAAACCTCTGGTTTCCGACGGTGTCAGTTTGTGTCTGCTCAGGGTCCAATTCTGACGGAAACCTCTAACGGAACCTCATAACGGGACCCCAACGCGGATGTGAACGAAGCCTTACATGTATCAAGTATCACTATGATTTGCATGTTTCTAAACAATCATGGCAATATTTGCTTAGCATAAATGCACAAAACCATCAATGATAAATTATTGTTTATCATTGATTATAATTGTTATCGCTTGTCAAATGTAAATACTTGTCCCCTATTTTCTGTATAAACTACTTTCGGGAAATATCAAATATGCATTAAAAATGTGGGTATGCATATGATAATTTGAATACTGTAAGTGTTCGAGATTGTGATTCGTTTATTAGTTGTTTGCAAAATGGTTTTGTTTAAATGCAGCTGTGTAAGGTGTGAAACAGAGCAGTAGAAAAGATAGAAAACCACACATGGACAGTGATCCAGAGATTTGGTCTTTTACATCTTTATGAAATAAAGTTTTGTATGTATACAAGGTCTGAAGGGTTTTGAGCAAAAAATTTCAACAGGTAAAAAAGATTTTTAAACTAATGAAAAATACTATTTTAAGATCATATGGATTTATATATATCAAAACTCTGTCTGTCTGTCGGTCTGTCTTTCTAGTTATCTAAAATTCTGTCAATCACTACTAATCAGGTCGTGGCTACACAAAGACTTCAATAACAACGGTTGCATGATAGGTACACCTAAAACTGGGGGTCCAAACAGACTTTTCTATGGGACAACCAAAGTGCATCAGTTTGCACTTATCAAAAGATGTACTGCTAGAAAATGCTAGTTTGGATATACCCTAAGGCCGTGTGAAGGAGGCTTTACAGCAGCACACAGTGTCCCGTGTGGCTCTGTAAAATGAGGGAGAAAAGCTCCATATGCAGAACAAGGGAGAAAAGCTCTGTATATACATCATCCGATAGAGTATGCAGAATTTCACCAAAAAAAACTATCATGCAAACGGAGCCATAATACGGCCATTTGCATGAACTGAAAGCTTTTTGAAAGTACATGATATAAAAATGAGAAGGAAAAAAAAGACGTTCTTCCGAAGAAAAAAGTCTAAAGAAAGTAAGAAAAATGGGGACAGTATTTTTTAAATTTTAATTTGCAGAATGTTTTTCAATACTTGCTTTATGGGAGAAGGCTTGTGATACAAATAAATAAGACATGTTCATTATTATCCCAAATAGACATTACAATTTGTAAATGGATACAAAGTAAAAAAAAAAAAAGGCAAATAAAAGGTAAACAAAAACTACTCTAATCCATTGGTTTTATACAGTACAATGTTCCATTTTTTCTTCTCCGTATCATTTAAATACTGATAATTTTGTTCATGGCAACTTCAATGGGGAGCAGAGGACATATAATACTCCCTTTCAATAGGTGCAAAGTGAGTTATTGTCACAAAGCAGATACAGAGGGAAAAAAAGGCATGTGAAAAGAGAATCCAGCCTAATCTTTGTAATAAGGGCTTGTGAGGGTAGTAACATGGTCACCTGAATTATGCATGCCTATTGTGTTCGAATATCATAAATCGATGCATGAATACTCTCCAAATCATTTTCAGTTCATGAACATTTATATACAGAGCTCTTGAGCACTGCAAAGACAATTAGTCATATTTGTATGCCGGAATTAATTGAGAGTGAGATGCGGGAGGCAGAAAGGGAGAACAAAGAATGCTTTTTGTCAGTTCTTCCAACTGACAGGGATAATTAGATATATGAAATTGAAATTCCTCAGCAGGGGGTTTCTGTTGACAATGAATTTTCTTTTGATTCCATTATGTTATTCTTTTATGCTGTCATCTGTGGCAATTTGTTATTCAGCTTGAAGCTTAAAAAAAGCAAAGCATTCTGCTTTTATGAGTAGATGATGTCAGTTTGTACACTGCTGGGAAATAGATATTAAATGTAATCTTTAGAATGAGAAAAAACACAGTTAAAGTGACAGTGCCATGCTTACAATATTAACTCTGCTCACAAAAAGTTAAGGGACTGAATAACTTTTTACAGTTGTTTTTAAGACAAGTTAAGAAGCATGCAATGTATTTACGTATAAATAATTGAAAGATTACTGAAAAGTACCTACATTTTAAGACATTTGTTTTTCCTCTGCAAATATATAGCCAGTTGTATGATACTAAGAAATATCTTGTATGCAATTCTGCCCTTCAAAAAACTTTTTCAGCCACATCCATTTAGTTTAAAGTACAAATATATGCAATGCAATTCATACACACTACTTTTTGTATAGGTAGTCTAGAGGGAAAGGTTATATGAAATCTTTACTTTCAAATGCTTAAAAATTAGTAAACCATATACTACGGGCTATACTACATTTATTTTCATCTGTTTATGATTCAGAATTTGTAGCCTGTATAATTCGTAAATAATATTAGCTGTGGTTTCTTTAAGTTTCCCAATATATTCCAAAGTGCTGAACAGATTGTACAATATAAACTTACAATAGTCCTTACCCAAAGTAGAGGTCCTAGACATGCGTGGGATAAGACCTATTTTATAGGAAGCTAGCATAGCTAAACACATTTTTGGACCTTTGAGAACAATGGAGTATAGTGATATTAAATAAGTTGTCCCACCATTAAATATCATATTTATTGCATAGATCATAAAAAAGGAACAATATTTGCAATTTACATGCTGTTAAAACAAAAAGATCCATCGAAGAGTTATGACATTTTCTTAAATAGCATGTCGACACTTGTTGTTCAAAGTGTCTAGCAATGTGTACGTCCACCTAATGAAGCAGTTCTCTGCATTGTGATCTTCTGTTCACTGCAGAGCAGCCAATAGAAATACATTCTTGCCCTGCTTGTCAGGGAAGGAACAGAGACTATGCAATAGCATGGCAGTATAGCTCTGGATCTCACAATACCTATATGCAGTTAGAAGAGACTATATTTCATGACTGCACTACAGAGGATACATCTTATTGTCACTTATTGGTATGCACATGTGTTCACAGTTGAATTTATTATGCTAATATTATGATTGGTTTTACTGCTATTTGTACACGTCCATGTCCATATAGGATATATGTATGTTACACTGTTGTCGTGCACATTGCTTGAGAGGTTGCCAGTGGTATTATATGGGCATCTATAATAAAGGATGAAATAACAATCTGCTGACGCCATCTTTTACTTAAATGGCTCAACAGCAGGTCAAGATAACTGTAAACCACAGCTTTCAGGAAATATATCTGTTTTAGGTTAACCTCATTTTAAGGCATTTAATCCCTGTATTTTATAGGTTTTAAAAAAAATTTACGTTTTCAATATTTTTAGTCTCCCAAGTTCTGGTTATTTTATGAAGATATGTGAGTAACGCTGGCAGCCACCGATCGCCACTAACCGGCTTCCCTTGGCGGCCACCAGCATTTATTTCCTCTGTTTCAGAGTTCCCCTCCTCCTCCCTGGGGACGCCGGCATGTACTGCTCCGGCCCGCTGTTCGCTCCCGTAAGGTGCGCGTGCCCTGGTGACCTCTTAAAGGGCCAGCGCGTGCACCACCAAACTTTCCCTAGCCTATCCCTGTCTGTCCTATTTAAATTGTCCTGCCCTCCTTCCTGTGCCTGAGCATTGTTGTGTCTGCCCATGTTAGTTTAGGAAATGGTCCCTTAGTTGTATCCTGTACCCAGTGTTGCTGTATCCTGTATCCAGTAATTGTGTTTGTTCTAGTACGAAGTATAGTGTCAGAGTCAAATTTGTTATCTGTGCCAAGTGTCGTCTGTGCCAAGTGTCATCTGTGCCTAGTGTCTTCTGTGCCAAGAGTAATCTGTGCCTAGGATTATCACGTCAAATGTCTACACGCCAAGTGTCATTACGCCAAGTGTCATGACGCCAAGTGTCATCTGTGCCTAGTGTCATCTGTGCCTAATGTCTTCTGTGCCAAGAGTAATCTGTGCCTAGGATTATCACGTCAAATGTCTTCACGCCAAGTGTCATTACGCCCAATGTCTGCCTATCTTCTACCCAGGTACTCTTGTCCTAAAGACTTTCATTGACTGATGTTTGGCCAGCTGCTACTCCCCTATGGTGGAGCGGACTAGTGGGTCCACATACCCCATAGCCATGATAACATGCATGTAGACATAGACCTAAGTAGCATACATGAACTTTGCACATCTTGACACAAAGATTACACTTTGACGCAAAATAGCATGAAGGTGATTGTGTGTATAAAGTCCTGAGCGGCATTTTGACAATGTGAAGGTGTCTACTTTAGTAAAATATATAAGCATCGGGGTTTGGTATGATTTTTTTATTTTGAATTTTAGGTTTTATTTGTACATGTCAAAAGGGTTAAAAAATTGCCCTGACTATTAGGGTATGTTCATACGATGAGAGGCATTTACGTGTGAAAAGACAGACTGTTAACAGCTGCCTCGTTTCACACGTAAATGCTCCTCCTCGCATTTTGCGAGCCGTCTGAGACGCTCGTAAATCTTGAGCTGTGCTTCATTGAGTTCAACGAAGAACAGCTCAAATTACGTGGCAAAGAAGTGCCCTGCACTTCTTTGCCGAGGCAGTCCATTTACTCGTCGTCGTTTGACAGCTGTCAAACGACGACGCGTAAATTACAGGTCGTCTGCACAATACGTCGGCAAACCCATTCAAATGAATGGACAGATGTTTGCCGACGTATTGTAGCCCTATTTTCAGGCGTAAAACGAGGCATAATACGCCTCGTTTACGTATGAAAATAGGTCGTGTGAACCCAGCCTAAGAGGTACAAAATGTCAGCATAAAACCCTGTTATTTTCTCATTAATAACATTGATGGTATATTATTTAGACATGCCTTCAATGTTTGATGGTTTAGAGGGAAATCACTGGGACCCCTACTGATTATGAGAGTGAGGGGTCTGTGACTGTGTGGCTTAATTTGGGTGCAGCGTTACTCTTGACCAGTGCTGTGTCACGAAATACAAAACAGCCCCATTAAAGGGGAGGTGTCATCAGAAAATTACCTATTATTTAAATTAAGTTTTTATGCTAAATATACTTTTTTTTTTTAAATGTGGGTGATTTTTTTTCTATGGAGGGTAACACTTATACAGGGTGGGCCATTTATATGGATACACCTAAATAAAATGGGAATGGTTGGTGATTTTAACTTCCTGTTTGTGGCACATTAGTATATGGGAGGGGGGAAACTTTTCAAGCTGGGTGTTGACCATCGGCCATTTTGAAGTCGGACATTTTGTATCCAACTTTAGTTTTTTCAATGGGAAGACGGTCATGTGACACATCAAACTTATCAAGAATTTCACAAGAAAAACAATGGTGTGCTTGGTTTTAATGTTATTTTATTCTTTCATGAGTTATTGACAAGCTTCTCTTTGTTTGCAGCCATTGACATGTCGCAGAGGTTAACACGTGAGGAGCGGATAGAAATTGTGTTGATGTCTGGTGAACGCAGTACCCGGGTCATTGCAGCAGATTTCAATGCAAGACACCCTACGAGACCACCCATCTCCCATGCTACAGTTTGCAAACTGCTTGCCAAGTTTTGTGAAACTGGTTCAGTGTTTGATTTGCCCAAATGTGGATGCTTGAAAACTGTTACTAATGAAGAAACATCAGTGGCTGTCCTAGCTTCATTCAGCAAGAGCCCACAGCGTGGCATTCGCCGCATGTCACTGGACAGTGGCATCAGTCGAACATCCCTTCAGCGGATATTAGCTACTCACAAATGGCACCCTTACAAACTCCAGCTGCTGCAGCATCTCAACGAGGATGACCCAGATTGGCGCACTGAATTTGCAGAATGGGCAAAACAAAAATTGGAACAGGACCCTCAGTTTACACAGAACATTTTGTTCAGTGATAAGGCAAACTTTTATGTGAATGGTGAAGTTAACAAACAAAACCACCGCTATTGGTCTGACACTAACCCACATTGGATAGATCCCTCCAAGACTGTTGGAACACAAAAATTGATGGTATGGTGTGGTATATGGGGTACAAAGATAGTGGGGCCATTCTTCATCAATGGAAACCTCAAGGCCACGGGATATCTGAAATTGCTACATAATGATGTGTTTCCCTCTTTATGCACTGAAGCTGGCACGTTCCCTGAGTTTTTCCAGCAAGATGGTGCACCACCACATTATGGGTGTCAGGTCCGAGCATTCCTAGATGAACAGTTTCCTGGAAAGTGGATTGGTCGTCGTGGGCCAGTTGAATGGCCCCCTAGGTCTCCCGATCTGACCCCCTTAGACTTTTATCTTTGGGGTCATCTGAAGGCAATTGTCTATGCTGTGAAGATACGAGATGTGCAGCAACTGAAACTACGGATACTGGAAGCCTGTGCTAGCATTTCTTCTGCGGTGTTGCTATCAGTGTGTGAAGAGTGGGAGAAGAGGGTTGCATTGACAATCCAACACAATGGGCAGCACTTTGAACACATTTTATAAGTGGTCAGAAACTTGTAAATAACTCATGAAAGAATAAAGTAACTTTACAACCAAGCACACCATTGTTTTTCTTGTGAAATTCTTGATAAGTTTGATGTGTCACATGACCCTCTTCCCATTGAAGAAACTAAGTTGGATACAAAATGGCCGACTTCAAAATGGCCGCCACGGTCAATACCCAGCTTGAAAAGTTTCCCCCCTCCCATATACTAATGTGCCACAAACAGGAAGTTAATATCACCAACCATTCCCATTTTATTTAGGTGTATCCATATAAATGGCCCACCCTGTATATAGATAACACAGGATGACTATAGGTGAATGACACAGCTCCCCTCCTCCCCTCCCTGCACAATGACCTCTACACAGGTCACAGACCATGCCTAGAAAACTCTCCCATATAAGTCAATGGGTAAGCTCCAGACTACTGTTTTCTATGGCCACCTATATCCCTAATGATTGGCTGTGCTAGAGGAGGCAAGTGCAATTAATTTTTGTAAGTCTGCCTGCAAGGCATTATGAAGAAGCCAGTCTGAGGGTATGTGATCCCTTCTATAATCTCTAAAACGGCGGCCGGCGATTTCCAGCTGCTGCCATTTTGTCGCGATTCGTGAAACGCGAACTGAAAGAGACTGGGAATGTGCGAAATATGAGAATTTAGGGAAATTTGGACTGAGTTTGATTTGCGTAGAATCGACTCTCTCATCTCTAATCATTATTAAAACTGGGAATTAAAGTAATTTCATAGATATGATAAACATACTAGATTGCACAATCTTTTATCTATCATTCTAGGATGGTGGCAGCATCATTACAGATGATAATAATATGTAAACATTAGCATGCAAATGTATCGTTCAATGAATCGTCTAATATTTAATTAAATAAATCAGAGCTCTACAAATCTTGCTGATGAACATCTGAGCTAACGCTGGTATGTTGAAGATTGCCTGACAGACTATGTTACGGGGAATTTTAAACTAATTACTACTACTGTTTATACAGCCTAATTTTGCTCGGAAAATGTAGTAAATTAACTCATAATGTCAAGGTTAAGAACCCCCAATATGGTTTGTTTTAGTTTAATTGTTACAAATTGAATTCATTACAATTGTCACTGATCCTACAAGACACAGAAACTGCTTCCCTGTCAGAGTCTTTAAGCAAAAACTCTTTTGTTCTTCTTTTATAATCAGCCTAGGAAAAATATTTAAAGCAGCAGGAAATTAGAAGATACAATTCTTATATTCAAATGGAAAACATCTAGAACATCTTATAAAGCAATATGCTTAATGGGAAATAAGACATTCCTGAACTCTTTCACATTTGTAAGCACCTTAAGCATACCTTCTAACTAAAGGGTAGCTCTGCACAAACCTAAATTATTTGTAATCTCCAGATATTCCACAGAAGGGGTTAGATGTTTCCTTATTTTATGTTTATTTTTTATAATTGTCTTGCTCAGGCTCTGTTCCTTAGTGACATTGCCACCATGTACTGAGGTCACGACCAACTTGTGTGCCATGGTCACTTGTCAAGGTTTGTATCTAAATAGTAAATATGGCACAATACCACGGAAATCTTTAAAGGGATATTCCCTTCCAGAAGATCATATTTCAATAGGTCTCTTATGTAAAGTTATAAAACTTAGCAACTACTCTATTTAATTTCACCATTTCTGAGATATTTCTCCTCTTGGATTTGATGTCCTCTTCTTTGTATTTTGTCAGTTTCCAATGGATACAGCCACCGCCGTGGTCCTTTCAGATGTGGCAATGCTTGCGTGTATGAGCCTCTATATTTTTCTATTTGTCTGTCTGGGTTCTCGGGAGCGTGCATTGGTTTTACATTCACAGAAGCTACCGGCCACCTCTCTCCTCTGCAATAAAATTGAATAGGACAGCACCAGGAAATTGGCAGTAACCTGAGGACTGTTCTTTTCAGCCCCCAGTACGGCCAACCCCCTTTTCCTGTGTAAAAGAAGAGAAGAGAACAGGACAGCTCCTGAGCATGCACAGTAGCCTTAGATCTGTCACATAGCTACATGACTACTAAAGTAGAGCCTTTATTAGGGTCTTCACGCTTGCACTTTCTCTGAAGTTCTGTTATCTCTATATGTATATGTATAGTACTTATATAGAGATATCAAGGTGGACTTTGTACTATTTCTGTGTGACATGTTTGTGCTAGCTGGGAAGAATGGAACACTGAACTGGAAACAGAGGGAAGTGGACATTGTACTTTTACACATAGTAGTTGATAGCGAGGGGGAACAGGCAAACAGATTGTTAAAAAGTTTTTGGTCAGTATTTTGTATTCCTAATTCTGCATGTATTACTATACATAGCAGCATCAGAGGGGTGAAATATGTTTATTTTTTATAGAAATAAGATCAAGGGTTAAAAAAAATTAATGGGAGGAGATGATAATACCCTTTTAAATAATATAAATGATATTATTATTATTAGGGAAGAGTGTAGTATTGGGGCTGTTTGGAGGACAAAAAGCATGAATTCTACAGACTTTTTTGTTTATATACCTATTAACACTTCTGTAGCTTCTTAAGGGGAACCTGTCACCGGCATCTCACCTATTGAACCCTACTCACCCCTTGCTGGCCGCTGCTTTCAAAAGTTCATTTCCGTTATCCCTTCTCCTAAACTCCTCCTCTGACCGTACATAACGGTCTGCAGACATTTTGCAAGTTTAATGGTAATAATCCATCAGTCTTATTCGTTCCTCTTCTTATGCCCGCCCACCGCCAAAAACTGGCCCACCCTGAATGCCAAAATCTCGTCTGAGATAGCGCGCATGCGCCCACCATGTATGGTCCGATACCCTTCCCTGCTTCGTCTGGGCCTCAAATCTAGTTACTGCGAGTGCGCAGCTATGGTGTCCCATTGTGCGCACGCACCAGAACAGGACATCAATGCGCAAGTGTGGCCTTTCATGTGTACTGGGGGGAGGTGATGAGCTGTCAATCAAAAGTAAGGAGGCGTGGTTAACTCTGAAAGACTTGAGGAATGAAGGTCTCCCTCTTTTCGAACGAAGATATTAATATTTTATGCTCATTAGCATATGGCGCTGGAACACTAAAAAATAGAATACTAAAAAGGTACAGAGCCGATTTAGAACATAATTATAGGTTACATAAAAATGATTTTTCACCCACTTCAGCCAGGTATTGCTGGTTTAATAGATGAAATGCTGGTGAAAGGTTCCCTTTAACTTTTCTGCACACCACACTGACAGATACTTAGTAATTATTGTCAATGACTGTCAGTTTCTGGGTCTTTATTCTATTCAAAGAGCTAGCCAAACATATGGTTGTAGGAGTGAGCTTATGTAACCCTTGGCCTCCGGTTTGTTATGTGTCAACTCTTGAATAATATTTTACAATTCAAAATTCTGTGCTGAGTATTTCGTAATATATCTATATGGCAGTCAGGGTTGCATTTTCTGAAACAGATCTCCAAATCACCTTAATAGACATAGATTTTAAAGATACAGTTTTATTATTATTAAATGGGTTGTCCACTTTTAATTGGTTTTATTAACCCCTTAAGGACACAGCCTGTTTTGGCCTTATGGACTAGGCCAATTATTTCAAATCTGACATGTTTCATCCTATGCGGTAATAATTTTGGAATGCTTTTATTTTTTCAAGTGATTCCGAGATTGTTTTCTCGTGTGCTTTATGTTAGTGGTAAAATTTGTGAAAAAACAGAAACATTTTGAAAAAAATTTGCAAAGTCCTTTTATGTTTTAGGATGTTACAAAGCTTATAATTTTAGCAGCAATTTTTCAGATTTTTAAGAAAATGTGCAAAACCTATTTTTTTAGCAACCAGTTCAGTTTTGAAGTGACTTTGAGGGCCCTATTTATTAGAAACCCCCTTAAATCGCCCCATATTAAAAACTGCACCTCTCAAAGTGTTCAAAACAGCATTTAGAAAGTTCTTAACCCTTTAGGCATTTTACAGGAAGTAAAGCAAAGTGGAGGATTTACAAATCTCATTTTTTTTTACAAAATTTTATTTTAATCCATTTTCTTCTGTAACACAGAAGGTTTTACCAGAGAAACGCAACTCAATATTTATTGCCCAGATTCTGCAGTTTTTAGAAATATTCCACATGTGGTCCTAGTGTGGTAATGGACTGAAGCACAGGCCTCAGAAGCAAAGAATCACCTAGTGGATTTTGGGGCCTCCTTTTTATTAGAATATATTTTGGTGCCAAAACAGTGGAAACACCCCCAAAAAAGACACCATTTGGCAAACTACACACCTCAAGGAATTTACCAACGGGTATAGTGAGCATTTTGCCCCCACAGGTGTTTTGCTGAATTTAGTGGAATTGGGCTGTAAAAATGAAAATTTTCTCCAATAAAACTTAGAAATTCTAAATTTTTACAAGGGATAAAGGAGAAAAAGCACTCTAACATTTGAAAAGCAATTTCTTCTGATTATGGCAATACCCCATATGTGGTAATAAACTGCTGCTTGGACACATGGTAGGGCTCAGAAGGGAAGGAGCACCATTTGGCTTTTGGAGTTCAAGTTTTGCTGGATTGGTTTTTGGGGGGTGCCATGTCGCATTTGCAAAGCCCCTGAGGGACCAAAACAGTGGAGATCCCCCAAAAGTGACCCCATTTGGGAAGCTACACCCATCAAGGAACTTATCTAGGGGTATATTATGCGTTCTGACCCCACAAGTTTTTTGCTGAATTTATTGAAACTAGGGTGTAAAAATGAAAATCTAAATTTTCTCAACTAAAATGTGGTATTAGCTCTGATTTTTTCATTTTAACAATAGAAAAAGGAGAAAAAGCACCCCAACATTTCTAAAGCGAACACTTCTGGGCACAGCAATACCCCACATGTGGTAATAAACTGCTGTTTGGACACACGGTAGGGCTTAGAAAGGAGGGAGACCTATTTGACTTTTGGAGCTCAATTTTTGCTGGAATCGTTTGCGTCGCCATATCGCATTTGCAAGGCCACTGAGGGACCAAAACAGTAGAAACACCACAAAAGTGACCCCATGTGGCATGCTACACCCCTGAAGAAATTTATCGAGGGTATAGTGAACATTTTCACCCAAAGGTTTTTTTTTATGAATTTGGTAAAATTAGGCCGTGAAATTGAAAATCTAAATTTTTTCCGATAAAACATAGAAATTCACCATTTTTACAAGGAATAAAGAAGGAAAAGCTCCCCAACATTTGTAAAGCAATTTCTCCCGAGTACAGCAATCCCCCATATATGGTCAGAAACTGCTATTTGGGCACACGGCAGGGCTCAGAACGGAAGGAGCACCATTTGACCATTTGACTTTTGGAGTTCAAGTGTTGCTGGAATGGTTTGCGGTGCAATGTCACATTTGCAAAGCCCCTGAGGGGCCAAAACAGTGGAAACCCCCCAAAATTGACCCCATTTGAGAAATTACACCAAGAATTAGAAGAATTATTAGAATTAGGCGATGAAAATGAAAATTATTTTCACTAAAATGCTAAATGAATAAAGGAGAAAGAACACTTTTAAAGCAATTTCTATAGAGTAGGGCAATACCAATTATGTGATCATAAACTGCTGTTTGGACAGACGGTAGTGCTCAGAATGGCAGGAGCACTATTTGGCATGCAGACTTTGCTTGACTGGTTTTTGGGCGCCATGTTGCATTTAAAAGTGCCTCCATTTTGGAAACAATCCCCTCAGGGCATTCATCTAGGGGTGTAGTGAGCATTGTAACCCCACATGTGTTTCATAGATTTTATTAGAATTAGGAAGTGAAAATTAAAAATAATTTTTTTCATAATTATGTAGTATTAGCTCCCAATTTTTTTATTTTCACAAGGGCTAATAGGAGAAAAAACACCACACAAATTGTTACTCAATTTCTCCCGAGTACGGCAATACCCCATATGTCACCCTAAACTGCTGTTTGAGCACATGGCAGAGTTCAAATTGAAAGGAGCACCATTTGGATTTTATTGGTATTTCAGTTTATAATATGGAGGCATATGTAAGCTGTGCGGAGTACATCAGGGCATAATAAGAGGGTATAATAATGCGGTAAATAAATAATAATTCATAGATGTGTTGCCAGTTTCGCACTGATAAATGGCGCCCAATCTTATCCGCTTTTTGGAACATACTCTGCACATTTTGTGCTGCTATATTCTAAGAGCCAGAACTGTTTTTTGCCAAACGGAGCTGTGTGAGGGCTTATTTTTTTGCGGGACAATCTGCAGCTTTTCATTACTACCATTTTGGGGTACATGTGACTTTTTGATCACTTTTTATTCCTTTATTTGTCAATCAAGGTGACCAAAAACCAGCAATTCTGACATCCCTACGATGATGGTGATACGAAATGTATCATTTTTTTTACGCTTTGCAGCGTTTGCACAAATTAAATCCATTTTTATTTGAAATCATTTATTTTTTGTGCCACCACATACTGAGAGCCATAACTTTCTTATTCAAAAAAGCTGTGGGAGGTCCTGTATTTTGCGGGACAGGCTGTAGTTTTTATTGGTACAATTTTAGGGTACATGCGACTTTTTGATGCCTTTTTATTTTATGCTACCCGAAGTGTGGGTCCAATGAGTGGGTGGGATCTTACAGATGTCGGGATTTGGTCTAGCATCCATGGAGCCACAAACTGAGGCTGTGATAAAAAGGATTGTTCCAACTCGACCCAAGGTTTGACAGTGCCATGTCTGCACCAATTCACAATGCGAAACAAATGTGCCGCCTGGTAGTACCGATGAATATCTGGCAAGTTAGACCTCTGTCAAACCTTGGGCGGGTCAGAGTCGTGCAAGCAATGCAAGATGCTTTCTCTCACATGCTCCTCATCCAGTAGTTTACAAACACATGACAGATTTTATCTCATGGTAGTAAAAAATTAAAGTTCCTATCGAATGACTGCAAGCAGAGATGTAGAAAATCAAGAGGAATTGATGCAGAAAGTATATTGGAACATAGTATAACTTTTCATTTCATAACAAATAATATTTCTTGGCTGAAACAGGAATACCCCTTTAATAGATTATATGGAGTCTGTCACCAGGACAGACCTTTTTGACTTAGAGCATCTAACACATGCTCAAAGAAAAGCAATCCAGCAGGGGCTCCTACCTCCAGTACTCCTGTAAAACTCATGCCCTGTATGTTAATTGACCTTTCGCTGGACTGATCTGGGACCATGTTGCTAGGTACACTGCACTTTGATGCCGTCTGCTGAATGAGTTTATCTGACATTTTTGGTACTACGTCAGGTTTCTCTACAGCGTTGCTCTCACCATAAAAAATATTGGAAACCTGATCCATAGGGTCCGTCAGGATTTGTCAGTATCTGTTTACAATGGATCCGGGATAGCTACCATGGATCCATTAAAAATGTAAGCCATTGTGCTAGTGTGAACAGAGCCTTAGTTAAAGGGGTCTGCCCTGGTTACAAATTCCCTTTAATGTGTTCCACAAATAAAAAAAATGCAAAAACTGAAATCTGTGGCAAGTCCGCTGTGTTTTCTGCAACGTCTGAATTACCTGTCAAATCTGCAAATGTTGGTGCAGATTCGTTGCGTAATTGCCCCAAATTTGCACCAACATTTGCAGCGGAAAAATTCTGCCACGTTTGAACGTGCCCTTCGGCTATGTTCACACGCAAACTCAAAAACGTCTGAAAATACGGAGCTGTTTTCAAGGGAAAACAGCTCCTGATTTTCAGACCTTTTTTAAGCCACTGGCGATTTTCGCTGCGTTTTTCGCTGCGTTTTTTTACGGCCGTTTTTGTAGCTGTTTTCAATAGAGTCTATGAAAAACGGCTCCAAAAACGTCCCAAGAAGTGACCTGCACTTCTTTTTCGCGGCCGTTTTTTTACGCGGCCGTTTTTAAAAACGCCCGCTTTTAAAAACGCACGTCGGAACAGAACGCCGCTTTTCCCATTGAAATCAATGGGCAGATGTTTGGAGGCGTTTTGCTTCCGATTTTTCAGCTGTTTTTCGGGACGATTACGGCTCGAAAAACGTCTGAAAACACTCCGTGTGAACATACCCTAATGGTCAATTCTCTAGTGCTATATTCCTCTTCATTCTTAAGGAGAGTCAACTTAGATGCACAAAGATCATTGGAAATATTTTTGATTTCACCAACAGAGCCAGGAAATAACTTCCTTTTCCTAAATGCAAAAAAAAAAACTAAACTATTTTCTTAGTCTCAATTTGACACAAATATACGTAGAGGTCAGGGGTAGACACCTAAACCAGAAAAAGGCCCCTGTCCAAGAACAGTATATGGGCACCTTGATTTTTAACAGCTAAATTGATAATACATTACATATAGTATGTCCGCCCCCGAGCTTACCTGGCTAAAACTAGTTGTGATGTCACAGTAGCTTACTAGAAACACAGTTGTGATGTCACAGCAACTTACCTGACTATAATCCACTTGTGATGTCACAATAGGTTACCTAATGAAACAGTTGTGTTGTTACAGCAGTTACCTGACAGAAACACAGTTCTAATGTCACATCTGCTTACCAGAATGAAACCCACTAGTGATCTCATAGCAGCACACCCGTGTGACACCCACTTGTGATGTCACAACAGCATACCTGAGTGAAAACCATGCTGTCATAGCTGCTTACCAGACACAAACACATTTGAGATGCTACAGGAGTTTACCTGAGCAAAACCCACTTGTAATGTTGTAGTAGATAGCCTACCAGTCTGATATTACAGTAGCTTACCCAGGGACAGGCACCAACAACAGAGGGCCCCTATACAAGAAGGGTATATTGCCCTCTTGATTTCCAACTGTAAATTGGATGACAGCCATAGATGATAGTCACAGACCACCTAATTCATGGCTCTCCAGCAAACCCTCACCGCATTAAAAGTTCAATACTAATTGTAGGACAGGAAGATATAAAGAGTAAAGTAGCCTCTTACATGTGATCTTATACACATTAGGAACCACTATTTTTTTTTTTAGGTAGGAATGTTTACCCCTGGCTTTCATGGCTTCAGCCCTGTTACAGGCATTTAGCAACATATTATTATATAGATAAGAATACATTGTGTTTGCCATGCTGAGCACATTACAGATACTATTTGTTCCACAGCATGAAATTAATATGTAACTAAATACTGTTTGAAAGAAATATATTTTGCAGTTTCTGATAAATGTATACAATAGGGGTAAAATTAATCATTGCTTTCCCGTTTCAGTACTATAATTACAGGTATATATACTTTTTAGCAAGCAGCTATTATTTAGCATTGTCACACATGCAATGAAAATTTTTTTTTTTTCATATGCTTTATTTTATTATAGGCTTGTTTGTAAATTATGCCCCCCCCAACTACAGCCCATAGACTGTTTATGGATCCTTTATTGTAAATAGTTACACAGTACCTTAACCCTTTAGTGACCAGCCTATTTTGGACCTTACTGATGGAGCGATTTGTTCAGTTTTTTGTTCGCCTAATTTAAAACTTTTTTTCTGACTTTTTGTGGTATAATTAACATAATAACTTTATTCTGCGAGTCGTTACGATTATAGCGATACCAAAGTTATATATTTGTTCATTTTTTTAATTTTTTTTTTACTTTCGATTTTTCATTTATTTATTACTAACTTTATTAAATAATTTGTAACTTTTTTTTAGTCCCACTATAGGATTTTACTATGCGATGATTTGATCGCTTTTATAATACACTGCAATACTTCTGTATTGCAGTGTATTATGCCAGTGTAATACAGACATTCTAGGCAGGGCCTAATAGGCATAGACTGAAGGCATACCTTAGGGCATTTGTTAGGCCCCCACCTGCCATGGAAATCATCGACACACCGCAATTTGCATCCCTATGAAACCACTTAGGTGCCGTGGTCACTACTCACCACAGCATTTAATGGGTTAAGTGGGTGGGATTGAAGTTAACTTCGATCCTGCCCATTAGAGCAGGAGGCCGGCTGTCTTTAGATAGCCGATACCCGCTCTAAACAGCATGGGACACCCGTCCCGGGCTTATGTCACAGCATAAGCACTCTTAATGATCGGCGTGAAAAAGCATATGGGTGGTCAGTAAGGGATTAACAGAATATGGACCCGCTGAGAGACAGCCAGGACACCTGTGTATTGATGTTTTTTTATCTGGAATGCGGCAAGTCGCAATGCCTTGCGGTGCTGCCAATTGCACAGTGATGTCATTGGTGGAGTGAAGGCTTCAGGGGAGCAGTGAAAGTAGAGTAGGGAGGGTTTGGCATGGCCTGGAAGAGCCTCTACTGGCAAGAAGGGAAGCATGGTGATGCTGATGCGCTGCCCCACCATGCTGATGAGAGGAGAAACAGAGAGAAGTACATATGGATGTAGCCATCTTTAACTTGATTCTTATAACTTGCTGCAGTGTGATATAACGCAACAAAACCATTGAAAAGTCATTGAAAAAGTCAAGATAAGAGATCTAGCCATTGTTTATATAGTGCATTAAAAGTCAAGGTAAAGATGGCTACATCTGTATAGAGGAGTGTTTTGGCACCCAAAGGCAAGTGAGCGGGTGAACAGCGTGAGGTACAGGATGGAGTAGCGGAGGAATCAATTAACTGGTAACTGGAGCAGGGGTAGGTTTAAGGCTGCATTTGCAGGGGTTGAGAACTAGAGGGTTCTCAACAGCATGGTGCATGTAGTGCACCATACTGGCATACAGCCTATTAGTGCACAGCATGCAGCATGGTGCACTACACGTAAACATGTAATTGGCACACTTATGGGAGCTATATCTGTGTGCAATGATAATATTAAGCAGCCACCCCCCTCATGAATAGTAGGCATGAGAGTGGCTGTTCCTCAGTATATTGCACCTGAGCAATCCCCCTCTATGTAGCACTGTGGTTTGTCTGCATCCTGCTGGGAGTTGGTGTTTGTACCCAAAAACTACGATTAAACCCAGGTAGTTGGCAAGCACATTTAATTTGTCACTAACACTGACTATTAAATTGAATAGAGAGGTAAAATGCTGTGATACCGCTGCAAAAATCGCAAATCCATAAAAATAAAAATAAACAATTTTGTTCAAATTTACAAGAAAAAAGTCTATACTTACACCCCTGGTGGTGTCATAGTGACGGCCCCGGGTTCTCCTGGATGTTCTCCGTTAAGTAGCCCGGCCTCCCAAGATGATGTTTCATCTAATGTGACTGCTGCAGCCAATCACAGGCTGTAGCAATCACATGGGCTGAAGCGTCATCACAGGAGGCCAGGCTGCACGGAGAACATAGGCATGCGTCGCTATGGCAACGACAGTGAGGTAAGTATTGGCTTTTTTTTTCAGTTCTGTTTTTCACAGCAGTGATTTCAGACTAAAACCTGCACCACAATTTGGTAAGTTTTTATGTCTAGAATTCCCTGTGGGTTCTAGGTCAGATAGGCTGTGTACTTTAAAGCATCATATCCTCATATCCAAACTGTGTGCATATATCCTAATAGGCATACAGCCATCGCAAGCCTGGGGGTCTTTATTAGGTTTCCGGTTGTCATGGAGAGCAGACAGGTCTTAGAAACCACAATAAAACAGCCCATTTTAAACACTAGACCCCTCAAAGTTTCTTAACCCTTTAGGCAATTCACAGGAATTAAAGCAAAGTGGAGGTCAAATTTGAATAAATAAATTTTTAATCCATCTTTTACTGTAACACAGAAGGATTTACTGGAGAAACAGAACTCAATATGTATTGCCCTGATGCTGCAGTTTTTAGAAATGCCCCACATGTGGCCCTAGTGTGCTACTGGACTAAAACACAGGCCTCAGAAGCAAAGGAGCACCTAGTGTATTTTGGACCCTCTTTTTTTTATTAGAATATATTTTAGGCACCATGCCAGGTTTGAAGAGGTCTTGTGGTGCCAAAACATTGTGAAAAAACCCCAAAAAGGACCAATTTTGGAAACTACACAACAAGAATTTATTTATGGGTGTTGTGACCATTTTGACCCCATAGTTTTTTCACAGAAATTATTTGAATTGGGCTGTGAATTAAAAAATTGTTAATTTTTTTCCAATAATATGTCGTTTTTGCTCAAAATTTCTAATTTAACAAGGAATAAAATACCACATTGTGTTTCCCAATTTCACCTGAGTGCGGTAATACCCCATTTGTGATGATAAACTGCCGTTTGGGCCAATGGGAGGGCTCAGAAGGAAGAGCGCTATGTGTTCTTTGCAGTGCAGATTTTGCTGGATTGATTTTTGCGTGCCATGACGCATTTGCAGAGCCCCAGAAGTATCAAAGCAATGGAAACCCACCAGAAGTGACCCCATTTTGGAAACTACACCCCTCAAGGAATTCATTTATGGGTATTTTGACTATTTTGATCCCACCGTTTTTCGCAGAACTTATTTGAATTGCACTGTGAATTTTAAATAATTTTCCAATAATATGCCGTTTTTGCTAAACATTTCCTATTTTCACAAGGAATAAAATACACCATTTTGTTGCCCAATTTCTTCTGAGTGTGGCAATACCCCATTTGTGGTGATAAACTGCCGTTTGGGTCCATGGGAGGGCTCAGAAGGGAAGGAGCACCATTTGGCCTACTGGTGCTTTTCTGCTACGTCATGTATGCAGAAGCCCCTAAGGTACCAGTACAGTTGAATCCCCCAAGAAGTGACCCCATTTTAAAATCTACACCCCTTAAGGCATTCATCCAGAGGTGTAGTGAGCATTTTGACCTCACAGTTATTGTGTAAAAGGTAATGCGCAGCAGATGGTGCAGAGTGAGTTTTGCAATTTTCTATATATGCCAATTCAGTGTCCGATAAATTGTGCCCAGCTTGTGCCACTGGAGATATACACCCCATAAATTGTAATGTGGGTTCTCCTGGGTACGGAAATACCCTACATGTGGCTGTTATCTGCTGTCTTGGCACATGGCAGGGCTCAGAAGGGAAAGATGAGGCGGATAAGCTGTGCGGATATTTATTTATGAATTTTTTTGTATTTTATAAAGAAAAGAAAAAAGAATAATCCACAGGGACCAAGAAATGTGGCCCTGAAAACTAAGAAGTGGTCAGTGATAGGAGATCACTGACCAAAAAAGAGGTTGACAAGGGGAACACAAGGAGGAGGAGGTCAGGAGTGGGAAGTGGATGGAGGAGGTGGGAAGCACAAAAAAGTAACTTTTGTCGGGTTTTTTTCAGCACAATTCTCCTGACACTACAGCTCTGAACTACTCTCAAATGCCAACAGAGAAGTTCAGGGTGGGTGCGGGGGGAATGCGAGGTTTTGGGCAGGAAATTATATATGCGATCGCAGCTATTGGTTAGTAGTCACTGACTAACCAATAGCAGCGATCACCGGGGCGGGACCACCGCAATAGGTCCTGGGGTAGTGAGCTGTGATAGCCTGCTGTCGGAAACAGCAGGTATCACAGCTCAAAAACGCTCCGGAATTAAATGGTGTGGTTAATTCAGGTCAGTACTATAACTGAGCTGAGAGCGAACGATGCGCCTAGCACAACGTAATAGTGCTGAGCTGAGCGGGAAGGGGTTAAAGACATACCACATACAATTACGTCGCTACCATTAGGTACTCAATGCAACAGCACATAACTGTACATGGCAGAGATGGAGCGGGCTCAGAAGCTGAGCCAGCACCATCACCGGCAGGTGTCAGCTGTATATTACAGCTGACACCCTGCTGTTATGCCAGGACCGGAGCTAGCCTGCAATCCGGCCGATTAACCCATTACATGCAACGATCAAAAGCGATTGCTGCATCTAGGTGGTACCTAGTTCATCTAAACCCCCGCGTCGCGAGGGTGCCAATGGTTGCTATGTAAACCAGAGGCCTAACAATGGCCTCCTGGTCTGCCAAGTACGGAAGCCTTTTAGGCCCCAGTCACAGGCGATGCCTAATAGGCTTGCTGTCAGTGTATAACTAATACACTGCACTATGTAGGCAGTGCAGTGTATGAGAATAGAGATCAGGGCTTTATATCCCCAAGTTAAAAAAAGTAAATAAAAATGTCAAAAAGTATAAAAATAAAAGTTTAAAAAAAGTTAGATAAACAATAGCCTCCTTTTTTTCCCATACTATGTCTTTTTTTTTATAGGAAAAAATAAAAAAACAATTCCAGAATCTCTGTTTTTTTGGTCACTATCCCTCACAAAGCATCACTTGCATTTAAACATTTCCACACCTCATCATCCCCATAGCCATTGTACCCCATACTGGACAATCCATCTTTACAGCTGGGATGCAAGCCTGGTCCCTTTTACCAATGACGATTCGCCCACGAGACACAAGCTCGTCATTAGATCTTAAACGACAGTTGGAAAACGTTATCTAAACTTACTGACAGTTAAGACCCGGGACACCTTCCGTTCTGGCAGGCCTCCCAACTACTTCACTTTCTATTATCCCTCCCCCCACCTCCACATTTTTCCGACCTGTAACAGCTTTCAAAACCATATTGTAAAGGATCTGCCTGACACAGCTTCTGTTTCGACGCCCGTGATTAATCAGTCTGCATCTGCTCCTAGGTCTGATAGGGTGACTCCATCTGCTACCACTCAGGCTGGTAGGCTGAGGAGTGGGAGTACCTATCACAGCATGGCCAGACGGAGCTAGCTCCCGCCCTCTGTCTATTTATACCTTCATTTCCTGCTCTTTCTTGCCTGCGATTCTGTCTGGTTTCCTGGCTCTGCTTTTCCTGCTAGTACTATTGACATCTGCTTCAAATTGACCCTGGCTTTACTGACTACTCTCCTGCTCTGCGTTTGGTACCTCGTACACTCCTGGTTTGACTCGGCTCGTTCACTACTCTTGTTGCTCACGGTGTTGCCGTGGGCAACTGCCCCATTTCCCGTAGCGTCTGTGTACCCTGCATAGGGACCGTCGCCCAGTTGTACGCCGTCGGCTAGGACGAGTCGTGCAAGTAGGCAGGGACTGAGTGGCGGCTAGATTAGGGCTCACCTGTCTGTCTCCTTACCCCGACATTACATAATCACAGGCCCATATACCTTTTCTACCCCGTTTCCTACTACTATGGACCCCCTTGAGACCCTGGCTCAGCAAATGCAGGGTTTCTCCCTAGAGGTCCAAGCCCAAGCTCAGAGGTGCAACCAGCATGATGCTAACCAGGTAGTGCTCTCCACCTCACCTCTTGAACCCCACCTCAAGATGCCTGACCGGTTCTCAGGGGACCGGAATACTTTTTTCTCCTTTCGGGAGAGTTGTAGGCTCTATTTCCGATTAAGACCCCACTCCTCAGGTTCTGAGAGCCAGCGAGTGGGTATAATTATGTCCCGGCTCCAGGGCGGCCCCCAAGAATGGGCCTTCTCCTTGGCTCCTGATGCCCCTTAACTTTCCTCTGTTGACCTTTTTTTTCTGCTCTCGGGCTTATCTATTACGAGACTGACAAGACTGCCTTTGCCGAGAGTCAGCTGGTGACCTTTCGTCAGGGTAAGAGACCCGTTGAGGAGTTCTGTTCTGACTTTAGGAAGTGGTGTGTACCTTCTCGGTGGAATGACCCTGCCTTGAGGTGCCAGTTTAGATTCGGTCCGTCGAACGCCCTGAAAGACCTGTTAGTTAGCTATCCCTCTTCAGACTCTCTAGAACAGGTTATAACTTTAGCGGTACATCTTGACTGATGACTCAGGGAACGACGACTTGAACGTTTTTGTGCCTTCTCCTCTGGTTTCCCCATGATGCCTCCTGAGGTTCCGTTGCTTCGTTCTTCCACGGGAATCTCGGAGGAACTAATGCAACTCGGGGTCTCCGTGTCTCCCCAACAACGTAGAGGAAGAATTTTCTCTGCTTCTACTGTGGGGATGACAAGCATCAAGTGAACAACTGAGCAAGGCGTAAGAATAAGCAACCAGAGAGACTTCCGCGCCTAAGTGACCATCGGTGGGGTCGCTTGGGCGCACAGGTATTTCCCGTAAATATGAAACCTAATAAGATCTTGCTTCCCTTTCAGGTCTCTTTTGAGGGTAGGTCTGCCACTGGCAGTGCCTTCGTGGATTCAGGGTCTTCTGCTAATACTATGTCTGTGGAATTTGCTGTCTCTAGCTATGCCATTGTTTGATTTGCCTAAACCTGTTCCGGTAGTGGGTATCGACTCCACTCCACTTGCTAATGGTTGTTGTACGCAGCATACCCCTGTTTTTGAACTCATTGTTGGCTCCATTCATTTGGAGCAGTGCTCTGTACTGTTGATGCAGGGATTATTGTCCGATTTGGTTTTAGGCCTTCCCTGGTTGCAGTTGCATAATCCCACGTTTGACTGGAATACTGGGGAGCTTACCAAATGGGGTAATGAATGTTTTACGTCATGTTTTTCTGTTAATTCTATTTCTCCCCCTGAGGAGGTGAACACGCTACCTGAGTTTTTTCAGGACTTCGCTGATGTTTACTCTAAGGAGGCCTCCGAAGTGTTACCTCCTCATAGAGAATACGATTGCGCTATCGAATTGGTACCAGGAGCTAAGCTCCCTAAGGGTAGGATATTTAATCTTTCTTGTCCTGAACGTGAAGCCACGAGAGAGTATATCCAGGAATGCCTGGCCAAGGGTTACATTCGCCCCTCTACTTCTCCGGTAGGTGCTGGCTTCTTCTTCGTAGGGAAGAAGGATGGTGGTCTTAGGCCATGCATTGACTACCGTAACTTGAATAAGGTCACTGTAAGGAACCAGTATCCCCTTCCTTTGATTCCTGATCTCTTTAATCAGGTTCAGGGGGCCCAATGGTTCTCTAAGTTTGATCTACGGGGGGCGTATAACCTTATCCGCATCAAAGAGGGGGATGAGTGGAAGACTGCGTTTAACATGCCCGAAGGTCATTTCGAATACCTCGTCATGCCCTTTGGGTTGTGTAATGCTCCTGCGGTCTTCCAGAATTTCATAAATGAGATTTTAAGAGATTACCTGGGGGTATTTCTTGTAGTGTACCTTGATGACATACTTGTGTTTTCCAAGGACTTGTCCTCCCACATTGAGGATGTCAGGAAGGTGCTCCAGGTCCTTCGGTAAAACAAACTGTTTGCGAAAACCTAAAAATGTGTGTTTGGGGTACAGGAGATACCATTTTTGGGTCAAATCCTCACTCCTCATGAATTCCGCATGGACCCCGCCAAGGTCCAGGCTGTGGCGGAATGGGTCCAACCTGCCTCCCTGAAGGCGTTACAGTGTTTCTTGGGGTTCGCTAATTATTACAGGAGATTTATTGCTAACTTCGCTAAGCCTCTTACGGACCTCACTCGCAAAGGTGCTGATCTCCTCCACTGGCCTCCTGAGTCTGTCCAGGCTTTTGAGGTCCTTAAGAAGTGCTTTATCTCGGCCCGGTGCTGGTTCAGCCCAACCAAATGGAGCCATTTATCGTGGAAGTTGACGCATCCGAGGTGGGAGTGGGGGCTGTCTTGTCCCAGGGTACCAGGTCCCTCACCCATCTCCGTCCCTGTGCCTACTTCTCCAGGAAGTTTTCGCCCACTGAGAGTAACTATGATATTGGCAACCGCGAACTCTTAGCCATTAAATGGGCATTTGAAGAGTGGCGCCACTTCCTGGAGGGGGCTAGGCACCAGGTAACGGTCCTTACCGACCACAAGAATCTGGTTTTCCTAGAATCTGCCCGGAGGCTAAACCCGAGACAAGCTCGATGGGCGCTATTTTTTACCAGATTCAACTTTTTGGTTACCTATAGGGCAGGGTCTAAAAATTTTAAGGCCGATGCACTGTCGCGTAGCTTCATGGCCAGCCCTCCTTCGGAGGAAGATCCTGCTTGTATTTTGCCTCCTGGTATAATCATTTCTTCTATTGATTCTAATTTAGTCTCTGAAATTGCGGCTGATCAAGGTTCAGCTCCCGGGAACCTTCCTGATGACAAGCTGTTTGTTCCCCTGCAATTCCGGCTAAGGGTACTTAGGGAAAATCATGACTCCGCACTATCTGGTCATCCAGGCGTCCTGGGTACCAAACACCTCATTGCCAGAAACTATTGGTGGCCTGGGTTGCCTAAAGACGTTAAGGCCTACGTTGCCGCTTGTGAGGTTTGTGCTAGGTCCAAGACTCCCAGGTCCCGACCAGCGGGCTTACTACGTTCTTTGCCCATTCCCCAGAGACCTTGGACCCATATCTCCATTGATTTTATCACCGATTTGCCTCCATCTCAAGGCAAGACGGTGGTGTGGGTTGTAGTAGACCGCTTCAGTAAGATGTGCCACTTTGTGCCCCTCAAGAAACTACCCAATGCCAAGACGTTAGCTACCTTGTTTGTCAAACACATCCTGCGTCTCCATGGGGTCCCTGTCAATATTGTTTCGGACAGAGGGGTACAATTTGTTTCATTGTTTTGGAGAGCCTTCTGTAAAAAGTTGGAGATTGATCTGTCCTTCTCCTCTGCCTTCCATCCTGAAACTAATGGCCAAACCGAGAGGACTAATCAATCTCTAGAACAATATTTAAGGTGTTTTATCTCTGACTGTCAATATGATTGGGTCTCATGCATTCCCCTCGCCGAATTTTCCCTTAATAACCAGGTCAGTAACTCGTCAGGGGTCTCCCCCTTTTTCTGTAATTTTGGGTTTAATCCACGGTTCTCCTCCGTTTCACCTGGTAGTTCCAACAATCCCAAGGTAGAGGTCGTTCATCGGGAACTGTGCACAGTCTGGGCCCAGGTTCAAAAGAACCTAGAGGCGTCCCAGAGCGTACAAAAAACTCAGGCTCATAGAAGACGTTCTGCTAACCCCTTGTTTATGGTCGGGGATCTGGTGTGGTTATCGTCTAGGAACTTGCGCCTTAAGGTCCCGTCCAAGAAGTTTGCTCCCCGGTTTATTGGGCCGTATAAGGTCATTGAAGTCCTCAATCCTGTCTCCTTCCGACTGGAGTTGCCCCCATCTTTTCGAATATACGACGTGTTTCATGCCTTCCTCCTTAAACGCTGCTCCCCGTCCTTGGCTCACTCGAGGAAACCTCCTGTTCCCGTTCTCACCCCTGAGGGGGTGGAATTAGAGGTGGCCAAGATTGTGGTCAGCAAGATGGTCCAAGGCTCCCTCCAGTACCTGGTCCATTGGAGAGGATACGGGCCTGAGGAGAGGACTTGGGTACCCGCCCGGGATGTTCACGCTGGGGTATTGGTCAGGAAGTTCCACCTTCGTTTCCCCAATAAACCAGGTCCACTTAGAAAGGGTCCGGTGGCCCCTCATAAAAGGGAGGGGTACAGTAAAGGATCTGCCAGGCACAACTTATGTGTATACGCCCATAGGTAATCAGTCTGCACCTGAGTCTATGTCTCTGAGACTGACTCCATCTTCCACCACTCAGGATGGCAGGCTTAGGAGTGGGAGAGCCTATCGCAGCCTGGCCAGACGGAGCTAGCTCCCGCCCTCTGTCTATTTATACCTGCCTTTCCTGTTCCTCCTTTGCTTGTGATTCTTCTCGTGTGGTTTCCTGGCCCAGCTACAGCTTCTAACTATTTGATCCTGCTCCATACTGACCCTGGCTTACTGACTACTCTCCTGCTCTGCGTTTGTTACCTCGTACACTCCTGGTTTGACTCGGCTTGTTCACCACTCTTGTTTTCTCACGGTGTTGCCGTGGGCAACTGCACCATTTCTCTTAGCTTTGTGTACCCTTGTCTGTTTGTCTCGTGCACTTACTGAGCGTAGGGACCGCCGCCCAGTTGTACCCCGTCGCCTAGGGCGGGTCGTTGCAAGTAGGCAGGGACAGAGTGGCGGGTAGATTAGGGCTCACTTGTCCGTTTCCCTACCTCCATCATTACAGCTGCGCCTCCATCCTCTTCTGCCCCAGTCACTTATTCCAAAGCACTGTCGCGCAGCCTTATATAGTGGATCGAGCGGGTTCCCCAGCAGCATTTAAAAGAAACAGGATCCTGACCTGTCCACAGAGTTTAAGGCAGCACAGAGTATTTCAGGAGATGAGCGTGCGGATCTTGTGCGGGGTGTTGACTTGCCAATCATGTGAAGGTGTTATTGAGGACAGGAGTGGAGGAGAAGTAACAGACTGAGAGCTACGTAATGGTAAGAGCAGAGTTCACAGCAGCACAGAATATTTCAGGAGAGGAGCGTGTGATTGGCTGCAGAGGCCGCTGCAGCCTGTGATTGGCTGCAGAGGCCGCGGCAGCCTGTGATTGGCTGCAGAGGCCGCGGCAGCCTGTGATTGGCTGCAGAGGCGGTCACGTGACGTGCGTGACCGCCACTACAGCCTGTGATTGGCTGCAGCGAGGGGCGACATGGATGAAACGCCATCGCTGGAAGCCGGACAGGAGGAATGTAAGTATGAACGTATTTATTATTTTTATTTATTACATTAAAATTGTATTTCCCGCTCGCCGAGCATGGTACTGTCAAGGTTGCTGAAAGAGTTAGTGCAGCCCATTAACTCTTTCAGCACCCTGGACAGTACCATGCTCGGCGCACGGAAATGACAGGTTCGGTCAGAACTAGTTCGGTCCGAATCGAACTTTTTCGTGAAATTCGGCGAACTAGCCGAACCGAACTTTTCATAAGTTCGCTCATCTCTAATCATAATACGGGACAGCCGTTTATTGGTTGGATGTTGAGGACTGTTCCCTTCCATTTCCCCCCTCTTCACCCCCTCTCTTTCTTCCTTTCTTTTTGCTCTCCTCCTCCCCTCCATATTTTTCCCTATCCTTTTTATCCCCTATCCTTTCCTTTCGGAGGTTTCTGCCAATTCTGCTCAGTTGGACTTCTAGGATGATTGGTGTCGCCTCTTCTCCTGCTTTTATTGTTTTCTGTGTTCTCTTGTTAAAATTGTATATCATCAAGTTATGAATCTGTATATGCTTCTACTACTTACTTGTGATAAATAAAAACAGAATTAAAAAACAAAAACAAAACATAACTGGTATCGCCATATCCATAAGACAACTATTACAATTTAGCATTATTTAACCCACATGGTATAAAAAAAAATGTTAAATGCAGAATAGTTTTCATCACCTAATTTCCCAAAAAATAGAATAAAAGGTGATCAAAAAGTCTTATGTACCCCAATGCTACCAATACATACTACAGCTTGCCCTGAAAAAAACAAGCCCTCACACTGCTCAATCGACAGAAAAATAAAAAGTTATGGCTTTTCATAATATGGTGACATATAATAAATTCTACTTTCAAAACATTAAATAACGATCTAAATTTAGTATCTCTGCAATCGTATTGACCCGCAGAATAAAGTTAACATGTTGTTTGTAAAGGAACAGTGAATAACCTAAAAATAAAACCCAAGATAACAATGGAAGAATCACAATTTTTTTTCCCATTCCACTCCTGAAATAGCTTCTTTCCAGCTTTCCAGTACATTATATAGTACAATAAAATGTTGGGAAGAAAAAGCGAAAATGAAAATGCGAAAAATTGCTGCGGTGCAAAGGGGCTAAAGGCAAACTGCAAAATGAATTTAAAAAGGATTATATGCTTAAATTATCGGTGTGCAAGGATAGGCTGGGGACACTTTTACTGGTGTGCGCTGGCCCTTTAAGATACAGCAAGAGTGCACGCGCACCCTACGGCCACAGAGCAGGAGGGGAGGCAGGGAGCAGAGAACACCAGCATCCGTGAGGAGGGAGCACAAACAGTCCGCGGCCACCGGGGGTGGGGGATGCTACAGTTCACCCTCCGACTCCCCCTCCTCTTAGGTCCAGAGCGTAGAAGGAACTTTTTGATGAGAGCTGGGGCATTAATGTTCTCTTCAGGTTCCCAAGATCTCTTCTCAGGACCAAGTCCTTTCCAGTCCACAAGATAAAAAGTCTTCCCTCCTTCCTTCTTGTAATACAGAATATCCTTGACTTCAAAGACATGTAAAGAACCACTAGGAGCAGCTGCAGAATTAGGGGATTTGCTTTGCCGGTTAGAGAACCACAGGTTTCAGGAGAGAAATATGGAAGGAGTTGGGAATTTTGGGGGTAGGAGGCAGGCATAATTTGTATGACACAGGATTGATTTGTCATAAGACTTGAAAGGGACCGAGAAATTCAGGAGCAAACTTGTAAGAAGGAATTTTTAACCAAATATTTTTAGAGGATAATCAGACTTTAACTCTGTCACGGAATTGAGGAGATGGCCTTCTATTCCTATTAGCGTATTTCTTCATCCGAGTGACTGCCTGCAAGATCGCAGACTTGGTTTGCTGCCAGCTTTGGAGAAATCTTCTGTAGGAAACATTAGCAGGAACTTCGGAGGTAGCAGGCACAGGGAGAGGCACACGAGGATGTAGAAGGCACATGAGAATGGTGGCTATAAATGATGAAAAATGGAGAAGTGGTAGATTGACTTGTGTGATTATTTTATGAGAATTTGGCCCACGGAAGGAGATGTACCCAGTTGTCATGTTGAGCTGATGAAAAATGGCGGAGATAATTTTCGGAAACTCATTTAACATGCTCGTTGGATTGCTGATGGTACGCAGAAGAGAAGTTCAATTTCACGTCCAGAAGTTTACACAGAGTTCTCCAGAATTTGGATGGGAATTGGATGCCACGGTCAGAGACAATGTGGAGAGGTAATCCATGCAGATGAAAGTCATGCTGAATAAAGAAACTTTCCAGACGAGGAGCTGAGGGGAGGCCGGACATAGGAATGAAATGTGCCATTTTGGAGAGACTATCAACAATAACCCAGACAGTAGTGCAGCCAGAAGAGGGGGAAAGATCTGTAATAAAATCCATGGCAATGTGCTGCCAAGGACGATCAGGAATCGTTGGAGTAGGCCCATAGGCTTAGAATAAGTAATTTTATATTGAGTACACTTGGTACATGTGGACACATAGTCTTGAACATCCTTGGGTACTGTGGGCCACCGACAGTGGCGAGAAATTAAGTCCCGAGTTTTACCAATGCCAAAGTGACCTGCCAACTTGGAGTTGTGACCCCAGGAGTGAATCTTTTCCCTATCAGCGGAAGAGACATATGTTCTCCCTGGATAAATGTCTTTGATCTGAAGAGTAGTAACAGCTATTATGTTTGAGGGGTCAATGATATGCTGAAGATCCTCTTCTAGGTCAGCTGTCTCAATCAAATGGCATAGAGCATCTACTTTAATATGTTGTATCCTCTGGACGGAAATGGAGTTGAAAATTAAATATGGTAAAGAAAAGTGACAACCTAGCTTGACGTGGATTTTTGCGTTCACCCCTTTTTTGGTGAGGGCCGAGATGAAAACAGTAAGTGAAGAAAAATTAGGGATGAATTGACGGTAGAAATTCGCAAAGCCCAGAAACCTTTGTTTAGCATGGAGACCTTGAGGACGAGGCCAATCCAGAACGGGCTTTACTTTTCCCGGATCCATCTGAAGTTTACGATTAGACGCAATATAACCCAAGAAGAGCAAAGATTTCCTTTCAAAGATGCATTTATCCAATTTAGCATAGAGATTGTTTCCCCTTAACCGTGACAGGACTTGGCAAACATGTTTCTGGTGTATCGTTAGATAGGTGAGTAGATCAAGATGTTGTTCAGATAAACCACAAAGACATACAGCAGATCCCGGAATATATTGATCACAAATTCCTGGAACACAGTTGGAGCATTACATTATCTGAAGGGCATAACGAGGTACTCATTGTGACCGTCTCTGGTGTTGAATGCGGTTTTCCACTCTTCATCTTCATGGTTATGGATCAAGTGATAAGCCCCACGAAGATCCAGCTTAGTGAAAACCTTGGCTCCACGGATTCTGTCAACTATGATAGTCTATTGCAGGGCTGAAAGGATCCATCTTTTTTCTCAACAAAAAAAAATTTGGCTCCGGCTGGGGAGGTTGATTTTCTAATAAACCCCCCTCGAGGTTCTCTTTAACATTAGCTGACATAGCTTGGTTTTCGGGCAGAGAGAGAGGATATGTCCACGAGGGAGTGAGGTCCCAGGAAGTAACTGACAATCGTAAGGACGATGCGGAGGCAGTTTTTCAGCCTCCCTCTTGCTGAAAATGTCTGTATAACAGGCATACTGCGGAAGTAAACCAGGAGCGACAGAGGTACTGGAGGTTGGGTAGGGCGAACCTGAACAGACAATTGGGTTGACAACAGGGCCCCCCTGAAGAATTTATTTGGAATTCCAGTCAAGGATTGGAGCGTGTTTGTTAAGCCAGGGTAGTCCCAATAGAATTGGATTAATAGCCCCAGGTAGAACATAAAAGGCTATCTGTTCCAAGTGTAGAACATCCAAATGTAACCTCAATAGTTCAGTGATGGAGAGAATTGGATCTGGCAAAGGATGACCATTCACAGAAGCTACCGCTAGAGGTTTCTCCAAAGGTGTCGTGAGCAAGTGGAGGCGGTCTACCAAGACCTGGTGTATGAAGTTCCCGGCCGCTACAGAATCCAGATAAGCTGAGACTAAATGTTATGCTTCACTCTAGGAGTCTAGGAAAGAACTTTACAGAAGACGTTGGATCACCTAGGGTAGTCTCTCCTATCAACCCTAGGTGCTGGAATTTCCCGGCTTCTGAGGACACTGACAGTGTCAGTCTCCACAGTACATGCATAATTTAGCTGAGCATTTTTGCTGTTGCTTTTGGTCTGATTCTGTCAACCTGCATAGGCTCTTCAGAGGTAGTAGTAGAAGATGGTAGAAGAGGTCTTTGGAGTTTGAGCGCCAGTCTAGGAGTCTTTCTTTCTCGGAGGACTTATTGCGAGCCTTCCCTAAATCTCAGGTCTATGCGGGTAGCTACCGCAATCAGAGCATCCAGAGTAGAGGGGATATCATGTGCTGCCAGTTCATCTTTAATTCTACTGGCTAATCCTTGCCAGAAGGTTGCCAACAGGGCCTCATTAATCGAGGCAGGCTCCACTGTGAGGGTATGAAATTGTATGGCATATTTACCAACAGTCGAAATTCCTTGACGAAGGGATAGAAGGGAAGCAGCAGCCGAGGACGTACAGCCAGGCTCTTCAAAGACAGTGCGAAAAGTGTCCAAGAAGAACTGCAATTTAGTAAACTCCAGACCCTCATGTGGCCCATGCCAAAGCCTTGCCAGACAACAGGGAGATGATGAACTCAAGTTTTGTTTGGTCAGAAGAGAACAAATGGGCATGTAGTTTGAAGTGGATCTTGCACTGGTTGAGGAATCCTTGACAAGCTTTGGGACCTCCATCATAGCGGGGTGGAAGTGGCAATGGAATTCCTGCTCCAGTGCTGACTGGAGCTGCAGCTGGTTGAGAAGACGATGATGTTGCAACTTGGAGCTGCCAGAGTAGGAACAGGAATTATGTCCAGGCGATTGGCTATTGTCTAACAGCTTGCATTAGTTGATTCTGATGCAATCGGACGTCTTGCATATCTTCTTGCATGACTTGAACAGCAGTCTTGGGTTCGCCAGTGGGGTCCATGGCCTGGGATAATTGTAACGTCCACTGTGTTGTGGACCCTCGGTACTATTCCACAGATGAGAATAGCAGCTGGCTACAGATAACAGGCTACAGGCAGGTAGCTGGTGGCAGGATACGGGCAAGCAACAGGTGGCTGGAATACTGGATACAGACTGGTGCCAGATTACTGGATACAGACTGGTGCCAGATTACTGGATACAGGCTAGTGCTGGATTACTGGATACAGGCAGGAACTGGATTACTGGATACAAGCAGGAACTGGATTACTGGATACAGGCAGGTACCGGATTACTAGACACAGGCAGGAACTGGATTACTGGATACAGGCAGGAACCGGATTAATGGATACAGGCGGGAACCGGATTACTGTTAACTGACACAGGAAACGGAAAACAGGCTACGGGAACCTTTGCAGGATAACACAAGGTTTGTCCAACATTGTTTAGACACTGGAACAGAGGGCAGACTGACTTATAAAGCCCTGCGTGTGCAGGGATAGGCTGGGGACACTTTTACTGGTGTGCAGGTACAGAGTAGGAGAGGAGGAAGGGAGAGGGAGGCACCGGCCAGCATGAATAAACCGTTTGCCATCGGCGGTCAGTGGCCACCAGCGCTACAATAGCCACTCTTCTACTGAGAAGACTTGGGACCAAAGAGTTTGTAGCGGAGGACAACTCCAACAAATATGCAGTAGGGTGCCTGCATCGCTCATACATCTCCAGCAAGCGTCTGGTTCTGAGGGATAAAAGGAAAGGACGACCATAGGACAGCGATACCACCTGGAGAAGATTTTATAATTTCATTCCTGAGCTCTACATGCAATAGAGAGGAAGTGTGCTAACACAAAAGTTTTATGTTTATCCTTATCTACCAGAGGTATGCCGAGCTAAGTTAGCCATTTATCTAAGTAGACAGGATAACTGGAATCTGTGAGTTGAAGCAAGAGTCTGGAGGAAAGGCTAGGTAGCTCACATAGGGGTATTGCTCACATAGGGGTATTATCACTGATCCAGACATGAAGTCACAAATGTGAGGGCACTTCCCAGCAGAGGCGTAGCTAGGTTCTCCAGCACCCGGGGCAAAGAATCAGTTTGCCCCCCCCCAAAACTGTCTCCCGACATCTCCTTCCCCCTCGCCATGTTTGTTTTCTCTACCAATCAATGAGGTGTCATTTTTTCCCTAAATTTTTCTTTGTGTAACTTGAGCATAAAGCCATTTGAAAATTTTGCAAGCAATATAGTTCTATATATACCAGAACTAAGCTCTTTACATATATGCAGAACCAGAACAAAGCTCAGTACATATATACAGCACCAGAAGAACGCTCAATACATAAATAGAGCATCAGAACAAAGCTCCTTATATATACAGCACCAGAACAAATCTCAATATATATACAGCACCAGAGAAAATCTCATTACATATATACAGCACCAGAACAAAGCTCATTACATATAGACAGCACCAGAACCAAGCTCAGTACATATATACAGCACCAGAACAAAGCTCAGTACATAAATACAGCACCAGAACCAAGCTCAATATATATGCAGCACCAGAACAAAGCAAAATATATATACAGCACCAGATACGTCATCACGCCGCTTGAGTTTATGAAAGGAGCTGATTGGCAGGGCAGAATGACTTGCCGTGTCAATCCACGTTTCAACGACGCAAGCAGCGCAAAGAAGTAATTGCGCCACTTGCGTTGATGAAAGACACAGATACAATTAAAGTGCAGGAGGAGGTGGCGGTGGCTGGTTTCAGTGGCGCCCCCAACCCTGTCAGAGAGGCAGCAGGCCGCCGTCATGGATGGTGCAGCCCTGGGGCCCCCCACCTTCCCTTTTAGTTGCGCCCAGGGCCTGGCCCCCCTAGCTATGCCCCTGCTTCCCAGTAGTCCAAATAAGATAGTGGGACACCACAATCCTGGCGGGAACTCCGGAAAATTGAGTAAAGGGTCATGGGGCCAGACTAGAAAGTGGCCATTTGCGGATCAAACTATTGCATAAGTCAATAGGGGACCAGCAAGGAAGGACACATCTGTCTGTTTAGGTCAAAGTTAAGGAAGAGAGCGGATTCTACAAGTACAGGGTGTGTCCTCTAAGTTGACCCATAGCTTATGAGAAATAGAATCGAACCAGTGCACCATGTGTACCAACACGGAGGCATTGTAATGAAGTCTGAAGTGAGGGAGGCCAGTACCACCATGCCATTTAGACTTAGTGAGTGTCGATGTAGCTATTCCAGGCCAAGAGGTACCCCACACAAACTTCATTAAGATCGAGTAGACTTGTTTAAAAACAAAAAGACATTGAAACTAAAATAGAAAGGGTCTGGAATAAGTATAAAAAATGACAAAGGACATTCATCTTGAGTACATTAATTCTGCTGAACGAGGACAAGACATGAAAACCTTAAGTCTGAAGGTTGGAGACTGTCTTCCAAAGTAAGGGGAGCTAGTTTAGTGAATAGAGGACATTTGGGTCCCGAAACTAGAACACACCCAGGTATTTAATACTGGAGAAACACCATTTCAAAGAAAATACAGAGGCTAAATGTGAGCTTTCTCCTGGAGATAAGGACAAATCTAGGACCTCTGTCTTAGTATAGTTAATTTTAACTGGTTCAGAACTGCCCACTACCCATAAATTGCAGGTGGTCCAGGTCCTCAAAAACTCGCGCCATAGTATATTTACGGCGCAGGCTTTAGCTGTCTGCCCGAGCGATCGGGATATTAAATGTTGGATGCCTGGAGAGAACAAAGAAATGTTTTTCACCACTTCTGTCTTCTCTGGTTCATACACAGAACCCTATAAACGCTGTTTGCAGAATAGAGGCCGCGGCAGCTCTGCCTCTATTGGACCCAGTGATCATGTGATCATGTGGAAACATGATCACCGGGAAGTAATTAGTGGGAGGCTGCTGCTGGGTCTAGCTAGACCCAGCACAGCCTTCTCAGTAACAGTAGTCACTATAACAGGGCTGATATCCACGGTAACTGGGGCTGCTTTATAGCCCCAGATATAGTGGAAAAACGTGGTGTTAAAAAAAGAATAAATGAATAAATAAAGTCCAGCAAAGTTCTTTTCTGACCTTTGACATAATAATAAAAAATCAAACAAAAAAAACCGAAAGAATAAATTATACACATTAAATACCTACACCAAAATAAATGTTCCCCGCACCAATCATTGTTGCAATGCTAGTTCTGACCCAATTACCCTAAAATAGACATTCAAAAAAGTCATTTGGAGTAAACAATGACGATTACAAATAAAAAGGTCTATTTTGGGGTAACCCTATATTATTACCAGAAAAAAATAGCTAGAAAGTAAAAAAGTATATATTTTTACTATTACATAACTATAAATATAAAAATTAGAATATAGAAAAAATATTGTGTATAAAAATGATGAAAATAGAAACCTGCATTGTGTATGAAAAAAAGTTGCAAAACTCACATAGCTAGCTCAACAACAAATAAAAAAGTTATAGCTGTTTAACTAACGCGTGCTAAAAATAGCTAAACAGTGTCTGGTCCTAAAGGCTCAAAAAATTATAGCCCTGAACATGTTAAAATTGAATAGTCGGACAAATTGTTCAAATTCTGCTATCAGGTAAGGGAAGGCAATTCTAGAATTGCAAAAATAAAGTAGGAGGTAGTCGGCATGAAAATGAATGTATCATGTATCAACATGCATCAACCGTCCTGGGCAATTTGTTGGCAAAAAGTGGAACATTTTAGTTGCTTCTTATATATTTGTGACAAAAAAGTATTTGCAACAAAAATAATATTTTGCGCCGCATGCTTCATTTTTGGTTTGATTTTGTGGCTGTGGCTGTGGGTGGACCTCGTTTTTTTTTTTATAGATTTATGAACTGCAACATTTTTGAAACATCCTAAAAAAAATTGCATCTGCAGACCATCAGAAGGTAGGCAAATTCAAACCAAAATCACATGTTCTCAAATTTAAAAAGAAACAAGTTGAACAAATGTTATGCAGCACTAGAAAAAAAAGTGTGTTAAAAAACATGCAAAAAATTACGCAAAAAATAGACGTGAAAAATGGCTAAATTGATACATATAAGCCAATTTTTGTATTGCATTTATGTAAAGTCACACAGTAGAGTTTATTTTTTGGAATTCATATAAGCTGCTTCATAGACACAGTAATAATCGTTCACTATTTCTTCAGTTATACTTCTACTATTATACTTTTCTTTCTTAGGAAACAGTGTTATTTTTAATCTTTTAAAGTGTGACCCCTTCGCATATATCATCTTACACAGATTCAATACAACAGTGGAGGACAGACTGTGTGGTCAGTGTTTTCAATATCCCCCCTGCAAGCCATTACATCATTTAGCTACTCTCTAAGAGGATTTTCAGCAGGCTTGGCTTCGTTATTAAAATAGTAATTAATTTTTTCCTCTTCACAAAACCTGAAGACCTTCAAATGGAGGCCTTAGATCTGGGGCACTATTCTTTTGAAAGTGGCCTTTCTGGCAGCCATAATCGGCTCTCCAACTTACAGTACACATGTTCCTCAGTAAATGTGATTAAAAAGCCATACAAAAAAAAAAAAACCCTTGCAGAAAATTAATTCAGTTTCCAGAATAAAAAAAGTTTGATAAAGTTGGGCAATGCTTCGATGACAACACATAATAGAAGTGCAAAGTTCTATCCCCTTTAAGGATAAATGAGCGGCCAAAAAGGTCTGGTAGTTCCCAGAGTAAAAACATCTGCTGCAGCTAATTCACTTTAGCTTTAGATTGTAAAATTCATTAGCCATATCAGGCAGCTGTAGCTTCAAACATGTTGCTCGAAAGAACATTTTTACAGGCTCAAATGCCATTTAATCTGCTACCAAAGAAAATGCATAAAAAGCAATCAAATGAAGTATTATTCTATAAGTTCTGGTTGTTTTTCTTTTTTTTTCTGAGGTGACAAATGACTCTAACTATGACAGTTCATGAGGATTAGAGCACAATTTAAATCTGAAATCTTTAACAATGGTGCACTTTTATTCTATTAGAGAGCCTAGCTTCTTTTATTTAGGTTTATTGTAAATATAAAAAAAATAAAGTACATTAAAAGACAATGAAATTGATTAAATAAAATACATTTGTTATGGAAATTCACAAATATCTGCTTTATCTAAAGTACTGTTAATCAGGATTTTATTGCTTCTAGTGATTTATTTTAGTTTTATGAAATACAAATTTATACATTTATCACCTATTCAAGGAATAGTTGATAAAAATGTAATCGGTGGGGGTCAGACCGCTAGGACTCCATCAATTGCTAGAATGAGGGACCCTTGTGTCCTATTTCTCCCTACTAGGTGACTGTGGTGGGAAGGAATTGTATGGAGCAGTAGCCAATCATGCGCGTTGTCATTCATGAAAATAAAAGTGAAATGTTGGCCCCCCAATCTAACATTTATCACCAATCCTATGGATAAGGGCACATTCAGACGTGGCGGAATTGCTGTTGAATTCTGCTGCAGACAGTCGCAGTGGAATTCTCCAGCGGCCGTTTTTTACATTTGTTTCTATACATTTTTAGGAAAGTTAGTTCAGACGTTGCACAAAATAACTGTGCGGAAATCAGGCTGCGGTGCAGAATTTTCTCTCCGCAGCATGCTCATTACGTTGCGGAGAAGAAGCGGAATTTCACTGCGGATTTCAGCATTTGCATTGCAAAAACTGAAATCTGTGGCAAGTCCGCTGTGATATCTGCACCGTCTGAATTACCTGTCAAATATGCAAATGTTGGTGCAGATTCGTTGCGTAATTGCCACAAATCTGCACCAACATTTGAAGCGGAAAAATTCCGCCACGTCTGAACGTGCCCTTAGCGTTGGCATCTGGAATGTGTTTAGCGGAAAAATACAATATGTAAATTCATGGACGTGGCCATGTGACTTCCCAGAGAGACTCAGTACTTTACATATATTGCACGTTCCCATTTGGCCATATTTTCTGAAATACTGTATATATTAATTTTTTGGCCATCCATTGGTGAATACATGAGCCCAAGACTAGTTTCAGATGTTATGTATAAGGACTATTTCACACATGGTTTTTGTATGGCATTTTAAATTGCATGAATAAATGCATGTAAAAACGCCAGCAGTCTCTAAATGCATTTTGTAATGGTGTTTTAACATGCGTTAGATATGCGTGGTGGTTTTTTTAAAGTATTATTTTGTGAATGCATTTTACCTGATGTTTTTCAAGTCCTATGGGGAAGCCTATGAGAAAAATATACCACGGGACCCCTAAAATGGCACAAAAGGCCACAAACCAAAATCCTTTGCATGTAGCCTTTTCAATAATTCACTATAGAGTTTAAAATATCATCTTGCCACAGTGTTTTTGACTAAAAAAAGGGGATGGAAAACACCAATAAAAACACCATGAAAAATGCATTATAATGCTGTTTGTGAATTCTGCCTTACAGCCAGAAGACCCCCTATGGTTTTACTGAACCAAACCTAAAGGAGTTGTTCAGGTTGTGGCATATTTATACTGATGACCTATCGACAGGATCGGTCATCAGCGTATAATCGGTGGGGGTGCGACTGAATATCGTCTAGTTGTTAATTTATTCAGAAATTAAAATATCAGCTGCTGACATAAGCGGGCTAAATGCATGGTGGAACGGAAGCTGATTGCAGAGGAACTGAGACACCTACAACCACCAAATAAATTTCGCTGGAATAGGGGCCTTTTATGGGTGGGGCAATAGCAATTATTATTTTTATTTGCATTATTTTACAGTAAAAATTGGAAAAATATATATTTTTTACATTTGTTTTTTATTAAAAACGTTAAAATAAGTTTTGCATTTTTTTGTAGTCGCACTAGGGGACTTGTTCAAGCAATTGAACGATCACATTTTTAATACACTGCAATACTTATGTATTGCAGTGTATTGTCCTTTTAGTCAGATCTTATTAAGCCCTGCCTCTGTTTCTATTAGGCCATGACAATCATTGGTACCCTACGAATGCGTTGCTGGAGGGTCGATGGGGTGGTAGAGGGGCCCCCTTTGTCTAACATCTTAGATGCCCTGGTCGCTATTGTAATATACAGCTGACACACGCAGTGTATGGAACAGGCTCAGCCCGCTCTATACTTCTGCCCCCCCATCATGACGTACATGTACATCACGATGGGCTAAGGGGTTAATAAATTGATCTGTAACCCTTTGACTTAATAAATCTTTTATAACTGCATAATTTATAAGGCAGCTATGATAAAACTTTACCCACAGTTGTCATCACATCTCTCTTACTTATAAACCTATAATACTGTGCCACTTGAAAGAAACACTCAATCATCTTAAACACCATGTAAATTATTATTGCCTGTGGATGTTTCCACTATTACAGTAATGATTGCTAATTCACTAATATAATGAGTGAGGACAATATGCTTCCTAGTAAGCTCTGTGCAACCTTTTCCATTTAAACGGAATGATTATCCGCACTTACCTGCTTGAAATTCCTCTAAGTGGTTTGAGCATGCAATGAATATGTGCACATGAACAAAGATGAAATACATAATTTGTTCTATTGTAACATGGATACGTCTTATTTCACAGCATCTGAGGGGAACATATAATCTGCTATGTAAGAGACGCTGAATAATTCATATTTTTACTCTGAACAGGTTAAGTGAACAGCATTCAATTGTTTGAATAACTTCATAAGTGAGTAACCTTGAATGCAAACATTATTGGGATGTGGATTTACGGAATCAAGAGTATTTTTCTTTTAGTAGCAAAATTACCCACACACATAATTTGCCAATTATAAACTATAACTCCTATTAATTGGAATTGGTAATACGGCAATGGTATGTATAAGGCCACATGCACACGGCCTTCCCGCTAATCACCGGCCGCGATTGCGGGCACGGCCGGGGACAGCCGCCCAGATTTTCGGCACGTGCTCCCATATTACCGTCCGCAATTACAGAGAATTTTTATTGTTAAGACGTGTGAACATAGCCTTACCATTGCAACTTTACAGTGGCACAGTGAACCTGTCATTAGTATGCCCTTAATTAGGAAAACTATTTGGGGATGAATTACTAAAAACACCCACTTCCAATGGATTACTGTCTCAGATGTGAAGTGTAGTATGAACTGTCTTAAATATGGGATGCATGGATTAGCTAAGCATTTACCAGATAGCGCACACTACTCTCTGACTGTAATCTTATGTGAGGGGTAAAGGTCATGGCCAGGGGCACTTCCATATTGGGCACAAACTGGTGGCCTAATTCTGAATGGGGGCATAAAGGGGGCCTAACTTCTATAAGGGGGCACAGACTAGGTGGGCCTAACTTTTATATGGGCCACAAACGGGGGGCCTAACTGCTATATGGGGGCATAAAGGGGGCCTAACTTTTACATTGGGGCCCAAACTGGGGGCCTAACTTTTGCATGAGGGCATAAGGGGGCCTAACCTGTGTAAAGGTGGCCTAACTTCTATAAGGGGGCATAAAGGGGGCCTAACTTATATATGGGGCACAGACTGAGGTGCCTAACATCTATATGGGGCACAAACCTGGGGCCTAACTTCTATATAGGGGCACAGACTTTGGGGGCCTAACTTCTATATGCAGCACTAACTGGGGCCTATCTTCTGTATGGGGGCATAAAGGGGGCCTAACTTCTGTATGGGGGGCATAAAGGGGTCCTAACTTCTATATGGAGGCACAAACTGGGGGCCTAACTCCTGTATGGGAGCAAAAGGGGGCCTAACGTCTGTATGAGGGCATAAAGGGGGCCTAACTTCTATATTGGGGCACAAACTGGTGGCCTAACTTCTATAAGGGGGCACAGACTAGGTGGGACTAACTTTTATATGGGCCACAAACAGGGGGCCTAACTGCTATATGGGGGCATAAATGGGGCCTAACTTTTACATTGGGGCCCAAATTGGGGGCCTAACTTTTGCATGAGGGCATAAGGGAGCCTAACCTGTGTAAAGGGGGCCTAACTTCTATAAGAGGGCATAAAGGGGGCCTAAATTCTATATGGGGCACAGACTGAGGTGCCTAACTTCTATATGGGGCACAAACTGGGGGCCTAACTTCTATATGGGGGCACAAACTGGGAGCTTAACTTCTGTATGGGAGCATAAAGGGGGGGGTCTAACTTCTGTATGGGGGTATAAAAGGTGCCTAACTTCTCTGTGGGGGCACAAAGTGGACCTTACTAATATATGGTGGCACAAAGGGGCCCTACCTTTTTTATTCTTGATGTCTGGTTTCTACTGTTATACTGCTGTCGCGTGAGTTGCACCGCCCATGGGCCCACATAAACCTGGAGCCGGCCCTGGCCTTCTCAGTTACATTGATACACTGAACTTATTGTAGGCAGCCAGGAAGAAAGCTAACCTCATGTTTGAAAATAAACAAATCTTTCAGTTCCAGGAGCTGGCACCCTCTACTTTAAATTAGAAGTGCCTGCTGCGTCCATTAACTAAACTCTTGAGAAGTAACAATATTTAGTTTTTCTGGCTGTACCAATTTGGCCCCTCCTTTTCCAAAAATGTAAGTAGATGTACTATTAAAATTTCGAAGGATTTGGAGCAGCCATGGTCTCGAGCGATTATGCTGCCAATTGACATTCCATTGTGGCTGCCAGCTATCCCAGCCTGCCCAAAGTTGCTGCCACTGCCTAGAGTGGAACATTAGACCCCAACAACCAATTTCCCTAAAACGTAAAAGCACCTAACGTGAAATATTTTTGCGGGATTTGCTTTTGTACACAAGCAAACTAATCTCCTCTCTGCTTCCTCCCTGGCAGGCTCCTGTAATTTTTTCTCCTCTGACCTTTCTGCACACTGGAGGAGGGTGCTGTGCCAGCAGAGAGGAGAGATTGCTATTCTATGCATCAGCCTGGAGATCATCCCCAGCGCTGCCAAGTTGGAGAATACTGCAGACTACCCTCCTGCACAACCTGCCCCTGTGATCACACATCAGCCATAGTGGCCACATCAGCCACATTGGTCCTGCTGTTCTTCTCCACTGTATTTTTATTTATTACTAGGTTATACTGTGACTTGTAGTGGCTCAGTGCTCATCTGTGTCCTTATTACTAGATTTTGTTGGGACTTGTAGTGCCTCGGGACTCTTCTGTGTATTCATTTATTTATTACCAGGTTTTGTTTTGACTTGTAGCACCTCAGTGTGCCACTGTTGTTTTATTCATTACTAGGTTATGCTGGGACTTGTAGTAAGGGGTTGGTTCCGGTTGGTTCTCCCAAACCAGTTGTTAAAATTACAATTGGTTATGAGAACCAGGGGGACCCTGTAACCGCGTCCTAAGATGCTAGAGAGCCATCGTAGTTACCGTTTGGGACATTACCTGTGCTGCAGGTGGTGCGATTAGATCACTACGTTTCCCGCGTGGTTCAGCGGGAGCAAGGCCTGGCTAGAAGAGGTCAGATTGCCATCTCTAGATGGCAGAGTGGAAATGAGGACTGAAGAGTATCTTTTACTTAGGTGGGCGGCATTCTCATTTTAAGGGGGCACAGTGGAAATATTTTTTTATTTCAGGTGGCACAGTGTATGGTATTATTTATTTCAAAAGGCCCTGTATATAGTATTTTTATTTCAGGGGACACTGTATAGAAATGTGTATTTCAGGGGGCACAATGTATACATTATTTCAGATTCACAGTGTATAATATTTATTTCTGCGGCACAGTGTATAGAATTGTTTATTTCAGGGGGTATAGTCTACAGCATTATTTATTTTAGGATGCAAATGTATTTTATTATTTATTTTAGAGCGTCAAAGTGTATAGATTATTTATTTAATGGGCACAGTGTATAGTATTATCTTTTTCAGTGGGTACTGTGTATAGTATTTTTTATTTCAGGGGACATCGTGTATTTTATTATTGATCTCAGGGGGACACTGTATAGATTATTTATTTCACCTACCCCAGTCTATAGGTTAATTATTTCATGGGGCATAACCTATAGTATTATTTATTTCAGAGGGCTAATGTATAGCTTTATTTTTTTCAGACTCAGACAGCTCAATGTAAAATGTTATTTATTTCAGGGGCGCAGTGTATAGAATTGTTTATATTCGGGGCAGCATGTATTTTAATTCAGGGGCACAGTGTATATTATTATTTCAGGGGTCATAGTGTACAGAATTATTTATTTCAGCGGGCACAGCGTATTGTATTATCATTGCTGGAGGGTTATGCCATCATTTTGTCTTTATTTATTTCTTGTTGCTCATTGTATAGAATTGTTTATTTTAGGGGGCACCATGTATTGTTATTTCAGGGAGCACAGTGTATAGTATTATTTATTTCGGGGGGCATCGTGTATTTTATTAATTATTTCAGGGTGGCACAGTGTATATATTATTTATTTCAGCTACCACAGTCCAGTGGCGTAACTATCGTTGTAGCAGCCGTAGCGGCTGCTACGGTGCCTGCTGCATGAGGGTGTCTGTGCCGCCCGCCGACACGGCCCCCCATTCCCGGTAGCCCAGCTAGCAGCCATTACGGCTGCTACAGCGGTAATAACACCACTACGGGACCTGCTGCCCGGCCTCTAACATTTATGGCCCGGGCGGCACGGGCTCCTCATGCCCGGTGGCTTCACTAGTACCGGAGAAGGGCCCATTGCTAGCGACAGCCACAGTCACATGTATCTGCGTCCCCTGGACTTAGATACAAATGAATATTATAGGCTGCTGCTGCCTCTCTAGAGGTGGCGGCGGCGCCACTGAAACCAGCCGCCGCCACCCCCTCTTGCATTAATAGTACCTGCATCTATAGCATGCAGGTACAAATACATGCATTAGCGCTGAATGGCCGGGCACGTTCCATGCCTGACCATTCAGCGCCTTACAATGACGCTGATTGGCAGGGCAAAATGTCTTGCCCCGCCAATCAGCGCCTTTCAAAGACGCTAGCGGCGCGAGGACGTCATTGTGCTGCTTCCGTTGTTGAAAGGTGCTGGTTGATGTGGCAAGTCATTCTGCCACCATACAGCGCGGGAACTGTATAGTGTGAGTATGTAAAGTTTTTTTTAAAAATAAAACTGTGAGTGCCATTATCTACAGGGGGGGCTCTATCTAGAGGGGTTTTATATGTGGGGATGTTGAGCACTATATACAAGGGGAGCTATATGTAGGGAAATATCTACAGGGGTGGGCTATATGTAAGACACTATATACATGGGGTGGGCTATATGTGGAGCACTATCTATAGTGTGAGCTATGTTTAGGGCACTATCAACAGGGGTGGGCTATATGGGCGACACTATATACAGGGGTTGGTTACCTATGGGACACTATCTACAGGGGGGCTATATGTAGGGCACTGTCTACAAGGGTGGGCTATATGTGGGACACTATATACTGGGGGATTTATATGTGAGGCCCTATCTACAGATGTGGGCCATACGTGGAGCTCTATCTATAGGGGAGCTATATGTAGGGCAGCACGGTGGCTCAGTGGTTAGCATTATTGCCTTGCAGCTCTGGAGTTTGTATGTGGGCACTATCTACAGGGGGCTGTATGTAGGGCACTATCTACAGAGGCTCTATGGGGGTCACTATCTACAGGGGCTATGGTGGCAGTATCAACAGGGGGCACACTGTGTGTGTGGGACACAGTGTATGGTACTATTATAATCAGGGACACAGTGTATGGTGCTATTATGATTAGAGGTGCAATGATTGGCGCTATTATATTTAGGGGTGTTGAGAATTTTATCTTCGTTTATAGGTTCCGAAATGTTTTAAAAGTGAGAAGCTGAAGACATCTGAGCGGAAAACTGCAGAACTGGGTTGTGGCAAGGAGAAATCATCATAGTGGTCTGGATCGGATGGAGAAGAAAAGAAAAAAAGAAAGAGAATCTGAAAAGACGTCACCGGTGAGTCACTTAATGTAAAGGTTTATTCTGCTACTAATCATTAATGTAGCCACTGTATGATCTGCAGTGAGATAATGGGTGGTTTGATTACGATATGAATTTATTTTTGTGAAACAGCAACTCCCATCATATCCTTACCATTTTTCAGGCAATGCTGGTAGCTGTAGTTTTACACTGTACAATCCTATACGATAGGGGTTGCACTAAATTGAGCTGTATTTGTTCTGGTATATATGTACTGAGCATGGTTCTGGTGCTTATGTACTGAGCTTGGTTCTGGAGCTGTATATATATGTACTGAGCTTTGTTCTTGTGCTGTATTTATGTACTGAGCTTGGTTCTGGAGCTGTATATGTGTACTGAGCTTTGTTCTGGTGCTGTTTTTATGTACTGAGCTTGGTTTTGGTGCTGTATATATGTACTGAGCTTGGTTCTGGTACTGTTTATATGTAATGAGCTTGGTTCTGGAGCTGTATATATATACACACTGAGCTTCGTTCTAGTGCTGTATTTATGTACTGAGCTTGATCCTGGAGCTGTATATATGTACTGAGCTTGATACTAGTGCTGTATTTATGTACTGAGGTTGGTCCTGGTGCTGTATTTATGTACTGAGCTTGATGCTGGAGCTGTATATATGTACTGAGTTTGTTTCTAGTGCTGTATTTATGTACTGAGGTTGGTTCTGGTGCAGTATTTATGTACTGAGCTTGATGCTGGAGCTGTATATATGTACTGAGTTTTGGTTCTAGGGCTGTATTTATGTACTGAGGTTGGTTCTGTTGCTGTATTTATGTACTGAGCTTGGTTCTGGAGCCGTATATGTCAGAGCTTGGTTCTGGAGCTGTAATTATATAGGATATATTTATAATAACAAAATTGCAGGGCAGATGGAATTGTTTTAAATTCATTGTATATTTAAAGGGAACATGTCTGGTAGTTTTAACCCCTTGAACCGCCACCATGCGGTAATACATGTTCTGACAATATTTCCAAATATATATTTTTTTCAGATGCTGCAAAATCTGTAAAATCAACTTTTAAAATGGCGCACACTATATGCTAATTACTCATGTGGCACCTAGGGGGGGGGGCAGTCAAAAGTTTGCTATGGGGCCTAGTCTTTCCTAGTTATGCCCCTGCAACTGTCTATAGATTATTTATATCAGGGGGCACAGTGAACAGCATTATCTTTTTCAGGGGGGTACTGTGTATAGTATTTTTTATTTCAGGGGACATCGTGTACTTTATTATTGATCTCAGGGAGACAGAGTTTATAAATTATTTATTTCACCTACCCCACTCTATAGGTTAATTATTTAATGGGGCGTAGCGTATAGTATTATTTATTTCAGAGGGCTCAATGTACGGCTTTATTTTTTTCAGACGGCTCAATGTATAATTTTATTTATTTCAGGGGCGCAGTGTATAGAATTGTTTATATTCGGCGCAGCATGTATTTTAATTCAGGGGGCACAGTGTATATTATTATTTCAGGGGTCATAGTGTACAAAATAATTTATTTCAGGGGGCACGGCATATTGTATTATTATTGCTGGAGGGTTATGCCATGGATCGTTTTGTCTTTGTAACAGTGCACCTATGTACGGCTTATTCATCAGGAGAAAAGTGGTATAGAATGCATTTTAAAATGACATTTAAACCACAGTAAATTTAGATTGCACCCGATGGCAGGCAGGGCCATATTTGTATCTAGTACATAAAAAGGAATGATGGTAAGCATTTGTAAAAAATATAATAAAACAATATAAGTGTATTTTAAAACCTAATTAACAAAATTTGAAACCTAAGAAAAATGCGGAAGCGTTTTCTGAATAATTATTCACCCAGGGCAAAGATATAATGTAGTAGATGTTACCTGCAGTCCTTTGTAACACCACAGATAACACAGTGATAACTCTCTGAGTACAGATAATGTAGATGTTACCTGCAGTCCTATGTAACACCACAGATAACACAGTGATAACTCTCTGAGTACAGATAATGTAGATGTTACCTGCAGTCCTATGTAAGGCTCTATTCACACGACAGGATCCGAGTGTCAGCCGATAGAAACTGCCATTTTGGTCCATTTTTCTCGGCCGCTTTGCATACGTTCTGTTTTCGTTCTGGCCGGGTTTCCATTTTTAACAGCCAATTTTGTCCCGTTTTGCATCCGTTTTTTTCCCTGTCCGTTTTAAAGACAGATGAATTTCATTTGTACATTTTCTGCCACACACTTCCCTCTGTAGATAATGCCACACCCTGCCCTCTGTAGATAATGCCACACACTGCCCTCTGTTAATAATTCCACAGACTGCCCTCTGTAGATAATTGCACACACTACCCTCTGTAGATAATGCCACACACTGCCCTCAGTAGATACTGCCACACCGACCCCCTTGTAGGTAGTGCCACACAGACCCCCTTGTAGGTAGTGCCACACAGACCCCCTTGTAGGTAGTGCCATACAGCCCCCTGTAGGTAGTGCCACACAGCCCCCCGTAAGTACTGACACACAGCCCCCTGTAGGTAATGCCACACAGCCCCCCTGTAGGTAATTCCACACAGCCCCCCTATAGGTAGTGCTACACAGCACCCTTGTACATAGCCACCCCCCATAGATGTCACCCCCCCATAGATAACACCCCCCTACCTTCCTGTCGGGGACCGTTCCAGGAGATGTCCCTGACTTCACTGTCCATATATGGACAGTGAAGTCAGGGACTTCTCCTGGATCGAAATTACCGGCCACAGCGACGGGGATTCCGCTTAAGAAGTCCCTAATGTCACTGTCCATATATGGAATGTCCATAGCAAACGTTTTTAAACAGGTCTCTATACCTTTCTAGGTAACCTAGTTCAGACTTTGCGGAATATAACTGCGCGGAATGTAGGCTTCGGTGCAGAATTTTCACTCCGGAGCATGAACATTTTGTTGTGGAGAAGCAGCGGAATTTCACTGCGGATTTCAGCCTTTGCAATGCAAAAACTGAAATCTGTGGCAAGTCGGCTGTGATATACGCAACTTCTGAATTACCAAATTAGAAAATGTTGCTGCAAATTCGCAACGTATCTGCAGCGGAAAAATTCTGCCACGTCTGACCATGCCCTTATAAGTTTATCTCACACATCTTTGAATTTTTTTTCCCAGCACTATCTTCATTCCTGATTTATGCCTATTCCAACACCATCCATATTTATAATATTAGTCCCTTCTGTGCACTCTGCTGTTTCTTTATTCCTCATAGATTTCAATGGAGAACAACCGTGCATCAGCCAAAATGGGGGGTATGGCACCCCCATTCTCAGGATCATTGAAGATTAATGAGTTATAAAAATGTTTTAAAAGAAATAGATCAATATTTTATACTAAGGTCTCTTTCAGGCGGCTGTAATATGGATATATTTTAGCGTCTATTATTACAGCCATAATACCCAGACCTCCACTGAAGCAGACTTAGATCATCATGCTGTTATGGCCACCTGAAACTGTCCTTAAAAGCTATGTAAAACTTTGAAAGGCAATTTTTTTTTTTAAATAAAAAAGTCAGTCGGTGTGATTACTGCAACTTTCTAAATAGTATTTATTAAAACTTAGTTTTACTTTTTGAGATACAGCTGCTCTGTATTCTCTATAAACAGAAACGGTATGTTTCACTAAATCCAGCTCCCGTCAAGTCCGTAAGACTGACGGGTTCACTGACAGCGAGTCCTGTGTTTCAGAGACACGGAGGACCTGCTGACACTGAACCCGTCAGGTCCGTGGGACTGACGGATTCAGGTAATAGCGAACTATACAGTTGGTCTCTATAGAGAATACAGAGCAGCTGTATCTCACAAAGTAAAATATATTTTAAATAAAAACTATTTAAAATGTTGCACTAATCAAACTGACTGACGTTATTATTTTAAAAAAAATTGCCTTACAAAGGTTTACATAGCCTTTAAAGTAACATAGCCAGGCAAATGTATGCACTGAGCGTTTTTGCATAGTATTAGTCAACACAATAAAATAAAGACTTGAATATCTATGAATTATTTATTGTGCTTTTACAAGCCTATTATTTATTTTTAATTTTTTTATACCTATATTTTCATATATATACCTAATAAAAGTCTTGTTTGCCCCTTGTAAGGTGCAACTATCAAGAATACAGGTACATTTATGATCATTCTTAATAGGCTAGAGCTTCACTGTTTGTGGAACTAACTTGTCATTACGCGTGTTATTTCTAGGAATGGTTATGAAAGGTTCACTGCACTTAATTTCCTTGTGTCAAATATATTGATAAAAGTGAAGTGAAAAGCATGTGGGAGATGATTTTTTCCCAGGCCAAAGGATGTGCTTCTGATTGTTATGATGGCTCCTCCTTTAACAGGAATTCCCACAAGCTGCACAAACAGAGGCATTCGCTGCCTTGACTGCTTCGATAAACTCAACTCCATATGTTTGTGTATGTATCATATCAGGGAAAGGATGCAAAAGTATCCAGATAAACAAATTCCAAGGGCTTTAAGAAGTGTTCTGATAAGGTGGACATAATGTTTTCTTAAAAATGTAAATTGTTTTAATATTAAAAGAGAATGAACAGAATAGACAATGACTTGTGGTGTTTAAAATGATACAAGGATAAAAAGACTACAGAATGTGCTGTTAAACTATAAGGGCATGGCCAGACGTGGCGTATTTCTGTAGACACTGTCCGCATCAATGCCGCACATAATCTGCGTTGCAGATTCCGTTGCGACTTTGCCTAAAATGTGCAGTAATTTGCTGCGGATTCACCGTTGCGTATTCAGGTGAAGAGTACATCCTGCTGTCTTTTAAAACATTTTATCTCAGTCTGGCTATAGACTTCGAAACACATAGGTCCAGCCAGAATGAAGAAATATCCTGTTCGTAAAACCAATCCGCAACGCAACACACATAACATCTGCAGATTTCACTGCGGAATTTTGAAACTCCATTGAAGACAATGGAGAAATTCCGCAACAAGTCCGCAATAAGTCCGCACCAGCCAGTGTATGCTGCGGACACCAAATTCCGCACCGCAGCCTATGGTCCGCAGCAGAGTTTTCCGCCACCTCAGCACGAACCTAACTAAAAAATTGTGTAAACCAATAGAGAAAATGTCCGCTGTGGATTTCCGCGGCGGACTGACCGCAGCGGAATTCCAGAGCAACACGTCTGGCCGTGCCCTTATAAATATACATATTTCTTATAAGTTTACTTTAGGGTGGGTTCACACAGGGCAATTTCCTGCAGATTTTTTCCTTTGCCAGGAGTGAATCCTAAACATAAGAAAAGAATAAAGAAAATACTTAAACTACATTGCTCATTGTATCCTTTTGTTTTCGCGGGGAAAAAAAAGGTAAACATCAAACCTGCATCGTCCAAAGTTTATTTATTGTATAATTAAAAGATAAATATAATTTACTGAAATAATTTGTGCATCAATTCCTCCATATCTCTGCTTGCATCTTATTTGGCTATAACCAGAGGCTGATATTCTGCTCTGGTCAAGTAAATATCGGACAAGTATACATTACATCACAGTTCCAGCACAGCTAGGTTTGGGCTACATCTCGACATTTGGACACCCACAAGCCACGGTAAAGACTAAATTCACACCACGTTTGAGGTCAACATTCCATGCGACTAAAATGGTCTTGCTGAGTGCAAAGCCAGGCATCTATAACTGTATGCCTTTACGGTTTCATATCTGCCATAGATTGCCATTTAAAAAATACATATACGTTTTTATTTTGTATACTGTTGGATTGAAAAGTGCAGTTGACTATACTTTTGAATATGCTTATCCCGATGAAAAATGTCCCAAAAAGACACCCTTTTGGCAAAATTCCATTCACAGGTAGCTGAAAAAAAAATCGATGCAAATTTTCTGGAAAATTCGAAGCTTTCCCTATATGTTGCAGAATTCTGGCACTGATTTCACCCAATGAAAATTTTCAAATCCGCAGCAAAAATCCAGATGCTGACCATGCTGATTTTGTCGCAAAAGTTTGCAATGTTTGTCGGAATAACTAAAGGCTCAATGCACATGATGCATATTACGCGCAGAGTTGCGTGCGGAAAATCAGCAGTGAAATACAGTACTAGCATAGTCGATGAGATTGCAAAAAATTTAGTGTACACGCTACAGTATTTTTTGGGATGGAAATTAACCTGCGGTGCGATTTCTGGAATCCGCAGCATGTCAATTTATGATGCGTTTTCGCTTGCGAATTGTATCTGCCTAGTGCTGTGGAAAATCGCACCAAAACCCGCGGCATAAAAATGCGCCAAATACATGCACACATTGAGTATTTTGGTGCAGAAAATAAACACCAAAACCGAAGCAATACGTAGGAAATTTGCAGATAAAAACCGCACCGATTGATGATGTGTTTTTCTGTGCGATTTTTACATTTTGATGCATTTTTCCGCGGGTTTTCCTGCTGCGGGTTTTGGTGAGATACAATTCACAAGATAGATTGACATGCTGCGGATTCTAAAAAACCCACCACAGGTCAATTTCCGTCCCGAAAAATACCGCAGCATGTACATGAGATTTCCTGGAATCTCATTAACTATGCTGTTACTGTTACGCAAATACACATGTAATACGCATCGTGTGCATTGAGCCTAAGGGCATGGCCACACGTGGCGGATTTCCTCCGCAACTGTCCGCATCAATGCCGCACCTAATCCGGGTTGCGGATTACGGCTGCGGATCTGCCCAAAATGTGCAGTAAATTGATGCGGACTAGCTGCTGCGGACTGCGGTAAAAGTGCTTCCCTTCTCTCTATCAGTGCAGGATAGAGAGAAGGGACAGCACTTTCCCTAGTGAAAGTAAAAGAATTTCATACTTACCGGCCGTTGTCTTGGTGACGCGTCCCTCTTTCGGCATCCAGCCTGACCTCCCTGGATGACGCGCCAGTCCATGTGACCGCTGCAGCCTGTGCTTGGCCTGTGATTGGCTGCAGCCGTCACTTAGACTGAAACGTCATCCTGGGAGGCCGGACTGGAGACGGAAGCAGGGAGTTCTCGGTAAGTATGAACTTATATTTTTTTACAGGTTGCTGTATATTGGGATCGGTAGTCACTGTCCCGGGTGCAGAAATCCAGCCAGAATGAAGAAATGTCAAGTTAAAAAAGCAAGACGCATCCGCAGCACACATAACATGTGCATGACAGCTGCGGACTTCATTGCGGAAATTAGAATCTCCATTGAAGTCAATGGAGAAATTCCGCCATGAGTCCGCCACTGCTCCGCAACAGACAGAGCATGCTGCGGACACCAAATTCCGCTCCGCAGCCTATGCTCCGCAGCGGAATTTTACGCATCGTCTAAACGAACACTGCTAAATTAAAGTGGAAGTCAATGGAGAAACGGCTCCGCTGCGGATTAACGCTGCGGAGTGTCCGCAGCGGAATTTAAGTGAAATTCCGCCACGTGTGAACCCAGCCTAAAGCTTCCCATTCTATACCTACTAGCAGAGATCTGGGAAACTAAAGTATTTGAGATATTTTGTTTAACTTTCATTATAAAATGAACAGCTTTTATTTACTAAAACTGGTATCCCTTTTCAATGTGTTACATCTTTACAATCTGTGCAGCCGAAAACTTCAGCAATTGACAGTAAAATTGTATACAGTATTGTTGCGTGGTACTCGCCGTGTGGCTACTTTCCACTGCACGTGTACGGGCACCCTAATATCATTCAGCATTTCATCAGTGGGAAGAAAATTATTTATTTCATAGTTATGTACGATGCTAGGAGTCCCTGCCTCGCTGCAGGATAACTGTCCCGTACTGTAATCATGTTTTCAGTACGGGACAGTAGTTCCACAGCGAGGCATGGACTCCTAGCATCGTACATAACTATGATGCTAGGAGCCCGGCTCCCTGTACTGTGTTCGGTCCGGGACTTGCGGCCGAAATACGTTCCGTAGATTACAGACGTAACATGGTCGTGTGAACCCAGCCTAAGGCCTCATTTACACGAACGTAATATACGCGCGTGCGACGCGCGTGCTTTGCACGCATGTCGTACGCACCTATATTAGTCAATGGGGCAGTTTAGACGATGCGTGAATTGCGCTCAGCGCGTGTGCGCAGAAAAAAACTCACGACATGTTCTATAATCGTGCATTTTTCGCGCACTCACGCACCCATTGAAGTCAATGGGTGCGTGAAAACCACGCATGCCGCACGGAAGCACTTCCGTGCGAACTGCGTGATTCGCGCAAGAGCTGTCAAACTCCTGAATGTAAACAGAAAAGCACCACGTGCTTTTCTGTTTACAAACATCCAAACGGAGTGTCAAATTCGAGATGAGCGCACCGAACTTCACCGGGTTCGGCCAAACTCGTTTTGACCGAAACCGGTAAAAAATGTTCGGGTACGCGACGTCAGGAGACAGTCACTGTCCACGGTGCTGAAAGCGTTAAACTGGTTCAGCACCATGGACAGTGACTTCCGCTCCGAAAATCCATGAACCTGTAAAAAAAAAAAGACGTTCTGACTTACCGATAACTCCGGTCCGACCTCCCGGGATGACAGTTCAGTGCAAGTGACAGCTGCAGCCAATCACAGGCCAAGCACAGGCTGCAGCCAATCACAGGCTGCAGCGGTCTCATGGACTGCGGCGTCATCCTGGGAGGTGGGGCCGGATGACAAGAGAGGGACGCGTCACCAAGGCAACGGCCGGGAGCCCGGACTGGGGGAAGCAGGAAGTTCTTGGTAAGTATGAAAGTCTTTTTTTATTCACAGGTTGGTGTATATTGTGATCGGAACTCACTGTCGAGGGTGCTGAAAGAGTTACTGCCGATCAGTTAGCTCTTTCAGCAACTTGGACAGTGACGGGCGTCGACTAGCCTCATCTCTATGATGGCGGCTGCGCGAAAATCACGCAGCCGCGCATCATACACGGATGACACACGGAGCTGCCAAGTGCCTTTTGCGCGCGCAAAACGCAGCGTTTTTTGTGCGCGCAAAACGCACACGCTCGTGTAAATGAGGCCTTACTCATTAACTTTTTTGCTCGATCTGACCAGGAAATGAGGGGGAAAAAAAGCACAGCAGTTTGACCATTTAGTCTGGATCAAACAATGCTCTGGACCTTTTTCTGTAAAATAGAAACTCCAAGAGAGACCTGATGTGGGTTAGTGAAATGTGTGATCATCTAAATTTTAATCTTCATTGGCATCTTCCCATAAACACATTAATGATCTCTCAAGTTATTACCTATAAAAACTGCAATCAGTTGAGAGGCCATAAAACATTTTTTCTGCCATACAGATTTTCCCTTAGGCCTTGTTCACAAAGTGTAGATTTGATGCTGTTTTTCTTCCTTTTTTTCTTTTAAGCCAAAACTAAGATTAAATTCAAACATGAGAAGTATAAGGCCTAATTCACACGAGCGTGTCCGTTTTGCAGTGTTTTTCCTGCATTGCAGTTCCGTGTGGCATCCGTGTTAGGTGCGCGTCTGCGTTTTTTTATGCGCGTATCATCCGTATGTCACGCCTTTTTTACGTCAGCAAAAAAAACTGAAGGAGGTGTTTTATTTTCTCCTCATAATTTCTTTAGCATGTAGTGCGTGAAAAACACGGACAGCACACGGATGACGTCTGTGTGCTGTCCATTTTTTTCACGCACCCATTGACTTCAATGGGTGCATCATGCGCAAAAAACGCATAAGAATAGGACATGCAGTGAGTTTCACACAGCGGACACACGCTGCGTGAAAAGCACTGAATTTCTGAATGACCCAATTGAATTGCATAGGTCCGTGTGACGTCCGTTGTTTTAACGTGAGTAAAACGGACGTGGAATACGCTAGTGTGAATAAGGCATAAGTCTTTTGTTTTTACTTGTCCTTCATTTAGGATCCATAATGGTTTTGGCAGGAAAAAAACAGAACATGAAGAAACGTGCGCTGTGTGAACAAGGTATTCTTATTATTTTGTTTGGGTAGAGAGTTATAGAAAGGCAGCGTTAGGTCTCAGTTTAATCCCTTAAAGGCTATGTATGCACACCTTTGCAGGGCATTTTTTTTTTTTAATAAACAGGTCAGTCAGTGTGTTTGGTGTAACTTTATAAATAGTTTTTATTAAAAATAAATTTTACTTTTTGAGATACAGCTGCTCGGTATTCTATATACAGAGCAGCTATATCGTTCGCTATGACCTAAATTCCTTAGTCCCGCGGACCTGACGGGTTCAGTGTCAGCGGGTCCTGCTTGTCTCTGACACACAGTATCCACCTGTAATCATAACTTAGATATGATAGAACTTAGATGTGAAAGATAACAGGTGCATCCTATGTGTCAGAGACATGCAGGACCTGCTGTCACTGAACCTGTCAGTCCCACGGACCTGACGGGAACAGGATTTAATGCTAGATGCAGCTGCTCTGTATAGAGAATACAGAGCAGCTGTATCTCAAAAAGTTAAAAAAAAAATGCCCTGCAAAGGTTTGCATATCCTTTAAAGCGAAGCTGTCAGCAGTTTTGAGTTCTGAAAACCACTGACACCACTATATACAAAAGGTGGAGAGCAGCGTAGCTATACTTGTGTTGTAGGTCATGCAAGTTTTCATGTCCCTGATACCGCAATCAAAGTGCTCCAATCAGGAGACTGCTAGTGCCGTCACTTGTGACTGCAGCGCCAGGGATATCAAAACGTAGATTTCTCAGACATGCAACTTGCATAACCAACAACACAGGTATCATTACTCTGCTCCCCACATTCTCCATATGGCACTGTCAGTAGTTTTGAGAAGTCAAATCTGCTGACTGATTCCCCTTTAAGAGTAACAGACATTTCAGGTAACGTTTCAGGACAAGCCGCTATATGTGTGTATGTGAAGAATAACACTATTTCTGACAATTACATGACTTGTATCTGCATTTATCTGCAGTTTTCCATCTCTTTTTCTCAGTAGTCCCTGAGTTCTGCTCTAGAGAAGGGGAGACCAGCTGCTATGATGTCTCTCATACACAGCACAAAGAGAACCATCACTTTCTCATACACAGAAGCAGCAGCTTGGAGAACATTATATGGAGAAATCATGAGAAGTCAGTTCAAAATATTAATAAGGCAGTCCACAACCAGTCCCCTCCATATGTCTCTGACTGCAGAGATCATAATAACCACCAACTGATAATTTTCCTTCCTCCTCTCCCTGCAATGAAATAACACACCACATGCTTAGAACTTTTTTGTTGGACAGTGGTCGGTCACAACTTTATAATATTTAAAAAAAAGCACAAAGCACATGATCTTAAGTGGTATGCCAGCCACGAGACTCCCAGCAGGCAAGTCCACCTTCAAATTCCCACGTCATATCCTCAATAACCAACCGCCAGCTGTGACTTGTAATGAAGAGAAGAAATCACACTACAAAGAATGAAACACAATAAACCATAATGCAAGCACCAAAATAATGCAGTAGGGTAGGAGGGCAGGCGGCTCTCATGAGGCAACCGGAAAAAGACTGAGCACTGGTACCCACAGTTATTTATGCCAATGGAGGGACCATACCATGAAAATGAGGGAAGGAGGGGGCGTTTCACTACATGGTTTGGCCAATACATAATCCCAAAGGGGGTGGGATAGAGATAATTTCAATTATCCAAAAGGGAGGTGGGGGACTGACTCATGCAGTCAGTGACTCATTCCCTATACGGTCTGGTGTTATACAGACTGCATAATAACCACCAACTGATAATTTGCATTCCCGCTCTGCCTCCAAAGAAATAACACACACAACACACTTAAAACTTTTTTGTTGGACAGGGGTTGGTCATAGCTTTATTATAATTTTCCTCAAAATAATATTTAAAACAAAACACATGATCTGAAGTGGTATGCCAGCCACGAATCTCCCAGCAGGCAAGTCCACCTTCAAATCCCCAAGTCATCTCCTCAATAACTGACCACCAGCTGTGACTTGTTGTAATGAAGACAAGAAAGCACACTACAAAGCATAAAACACAATCAACCATAATCTAAGGACCAAAATAATACAGTAAGGTGGGAGGACAGGCAGCTCTCATGAGGTAGCTGGAAAAAGACTGAGCACCAGCACCCACAGTTATTTATGCCCATGGAGGGAACCATATCATGAAAATGAGGGAAGGAGGGGGCATTTTACCACATGGTTTGGCCAATACCATATCCCAAAAGGGGGTGGGATAGAGATCATTTCAATTAGCCGAAAGGAAACGGGGGACTGACTCATGCAGTCAGTGACACCTTCCCTATATGGTCTGGTGTCACACAGACTGCAGAGATCATAATAACCACCAACTGATAACTTGCCTTCCTGCTCTCAATCCAATGAAATAACACACATAACACACTTAAAACTTTCTTCTGTTGGAGAGGGGTTGGTCAAAAAACAAAGCACTTGATCTGAAGCGGTATGCCAGTCACCCAGCTGGCAAGTTCGCCTTCAAATGCCCACGTCATATCCTCAATAACTGACCACCATGGAGGAGCCAGTAGACACCTACATGAAGCTCTGACCCCTGCCTAACAAAAATAATGCCTGCTCCACCCCATCTTGCAATCCAGACAGAAAAACATTGAGACCAATCTCATTCAAGTGCACGCCTTCCAGTCTCATCAGCCAGCGATTATCACCTTCCAACTCCCTGTGGTGAACCACCACTCCAGACTTAGAACAAACAAAATGAGCAAACCTGGTATTAATAGTCCTCTAGGCCTTTTACACTTCAGCCGCATCACGGGCATCTTGCGAAGTCAATTTTGGACCATACCAGGACCACCTCTGTAAAGAAGCCCAACATACGCTCCACATCTGCTTGCATTAGGCTAATCAGCTCCTCCACCCTTAGAAAACAGAGGTCGTTCCCCCTGGCATGGACAACTAAAACCACCAGAGACTGAACCCCTTTAGTAATGTCAATGGACTCAGGAAAAAATTGCAACCTGCATAAACCCAAATACCCCTCCAGGACACATCCACATTCCAAAATCCCAGGTGCTTCCCGCCAAGTGGATATTCAGCCTGCTGGCGTGCCCAGAATATATAAGAATGCCCCAGGAAACAAACAAAAGGGGTACAGGAATCTGATAAACAATGCAACATTAAGTCAAAAGCGCAGGACGAACATAAATGGCAAAACAAGCAGATTTCCAGCGCCCGATCCTCTGGCCCTAGTAGCAGACTGCCCACGTATGGAGCTCAAGGTCTCCACACGCTAGATGATCATGTTGTACCGACTATCTTGCACAACCACAAAAGGTGAGTGTACCACCAAACACACCTTTGTTTGTGCCATCTGTTTTTGAATCTACGGTATCACCTTAGAGGAGAGCTCTGTGTCTCTTTTTTCCCCTGTATCCTTTTCCACAACCCATCAAGTGATAGCAGTCAGGGTAAATCGGAAGAAGGCGGAAGGCAGATTCAATATCTGACTTGGCCATAAGGGCCCCACAGCCCGCAACAAGAAACAACGCCACTGCCCAGTCGAATGAAACATAAGAGACCGACAAATCACCCTTCGATATGCCGTCATCACGATAGCATCGCAGGCGTGCCGATGGGGTAAGAGAGGGAGCCCCTCCCTCTAAAACGACTTAGATGTGGCGGTCACTATTGACTGTTGCATCTAAGGGGTTAAACAAACGGGATCTATGCTGATTTAGATCCCACCCACTTTAGTAGGTCTGCTCCAAGCCCCCAGCTACTTTCGGAAGCTGAGAGAGGGAGCTTTTACTCCTATGGAGGCGCTGCTTCATTCTGACACATCACCGTACAAAGTCTACTGCATCAGAATAAAGCCTGTTAGTGACCGGGCGGTTACTAACGGGTTAAAATAATAAATAATAATAATAATGAGCAGTATAACTGTGAATCCAGCACTGGATATAACTCTTGCAGGAAGCAGTAGCAGCGCCTCTGTGTGCCTGCACAATGTACAAGGTGATCTTTTTTGTGTGCGTCATTCTTGTGCTATGATATCATAGTGTGCATTATGCCTTTACTGTGATATCACTGTGTGCATTACCACTGCAGTGTGACATTTCTGTATATACCATCCCTGTACTGTGACACCACTGTATATATTATCCCTGTACAGTGACATCTCTCTGCACATTATCCCTGTACAGTGACATAATTGTGCAAATTATCCCTGTACTGGGACATTACTGTGATTATTATCCCTGTATTGTAACATTACTGTATATATTATCCCTGTTCTGTCATATTATTGTGTATATTATCTCTGTAATGTGACATCACTGCGCACATTATCCCTGTACTGTGACTTTACTGTGCATATTATCCCTGTACTGTGACTTTACTGTCCATATTATCCCTGTTCTGTGACTTTACTGTGCATATTATCCCTGTATTGTGACATTAGTGTGTGTGCAAGGGCGGATTAAGGGTACCATGGGCACTTTTTCAAGTCTGGGCCCCTCTCCCCCGAACTTTAAAGATGCTGTACCGTATATATTTGCAGATTTCTGTTTAGGCGGACACAGATCGGACAAGGTTTTGAATTAGTTCTAAAAGCAGAATGAGCCATTCAGAAGAGAAAAAGCAGAATACTTTGAGACACTAAAGTGGTCAGGAGCTTTATAACTTTTTAATTTTTATGTCAATAGAGTGGTGTGTGAAGGACTACTTTTTTTTGCGGGAGGAGTTTTAGTTTTTATTGGCAACATTTAAAGTACCATATAATGGGTGAATTGGAAAAAAACTGATATTCCTCCATGTTCTTTTGGGTTTAGTTTTTACTGTATATATTTGCCTTCTCTTAAGGTAAAAGTTGATTTTAACAAGAGAAGGTAAATATATACAGCCCCAGAACCAAGCTCAGTACAAATATCAGACCCAGAACCAATCTCAATACATATATACAGCACCAGAACAAAACTCAGTACATATATACAGCACCAGAACCAAGCTTAGTACATAAATATAGTGCCACAACCAAGCTCAGTACATATATGCAGCCGCAGAACAAAGCTTAGTACATAAATACAGTTCCACATCCAAGCTCAGTACATATATGCAGCACCAGAACAAAGCTCAGTACATAAATAAAGTGCCAGAACCAAGTTTAGTACATATATGTAACTCCAGAACCAATCCCAGTACATATATACAGCACCAGAACAGAGCTCAGCACATATATACAGCACCAGAACAAATACAGTTCAGTACAGAGATCATTTGCAAATTCAGTTTAACCCCTGCTGTATAAATTTGTACGACATAAAACGATAGCTCCCAGTATAGCCCGAACAATGGTTAGGTTATGCTGGGAGTTGCTATTTAACAAAAAAGAATGCTACCATCCGTCATCTCGCTGCAGATCATACAGTTACTACAGTACTGATCAGTCACAGGGAGAATAAACATTTACGTTGAGTGACTCACAGGTAATGTCTCAGATTATTTTCATTCTTTTTCTATTTTCTTCTCCATCCGGTCCACACCTCAATGATGACTTCTCCCGGTCACGGCCCATTTCTGCAGTTTGCAGGTCAGATTTCTTCAGCTCCTCACTTTTCCAATAGTATCATACACTGTGACCATGTATATAATGGTACTATACACTGCGCTCCTGAATATAATAGTACTATACACTGTCCCCCTGAATATAATACCATACACTGCACCTTTGTATCTAATAGTACTATATACTGTGCCCATGAATATACTACCATACACTGCGCCTCTGTATATAATAATACTATACACTATGCCCCTGAATATAATAGTACTATACAGTGTGCCCCTGAATAGAATGGTACTATACACTGTGCCCCTTAATATACTACCATACACTGCGCCCCTGAATATAATAGTACTATACAATGTGCCCCTGAATATACTACCATACACTGCGCCCCTGAATATAATAGTACTATACACTGTGCCCCTGTATATAATAGTATTATACACTGTGCCCATGAATTAAATTGTGTCAAACACTGTAAAGTAAAACACCACACACTAACATTGCCCCCTGTAGATATTGCCAGTCACAATGCCGCCTGTAGATAGCGCCAGTCACAATGCCCCCTGTAGATAATGTCCTCCGTAGATAGCGCTAGTTACAATGCCCTATAGAGATAATGTCCCCTGCAGATAGCGCCATTTATAATACCCTATGTAGATAATGACCCCTGTGGATAGTTATCTACAGAGGGCATCTACAGGGGGCTGTAGATAATGACCCCTGTAGATAGTGCCAGTTACAATGCCCTCTGTAGATAATGTCCCCTGTAGATAGCGCCAGTTACAATGCCCTCTGTAGACAATGACCCCTGTGGATAGTGCCAGTCACAATGCCCCCTGTAGATAATGTCCCCTGTAGATAGCGCCAGTTACAATGCCCTCTGAAGAAAATGTCCCCTGTAGATAGCGCCAGTTAAAATGCGCTCTGTAGATAATGTCCCCTGTAGATAGCGCCAGTTACAATGCCCTCTGTAGATAATGCCCCCTGTAGCTATTGCCTCCAACGCTGCCCAGAAAGAAAAAAAACATTCTCACCCGTCCCCGTTCCCACGCCTTCCTCCAGCGATGCAGGAGTGGTCAGTGACTAGACGGCGTCATCCAGCGTAATGGCGCAGTCAGCGTGATGACATCATCGCGCCGACTATGTCATTAGTAAAGCGCCGAATGGGAGGAAGGGAATGGATAGTTCCCTGACTTGCCAACGCTACAGTAAGCAATTGTATCCGCAACCTAAGAATGCGGATACAATTGGGTGAGAGGTCCCGATTCACTCTGGTTCTCTGAACCAGCTGTAAATTTAAGAATTTGTAGAACCGGGGCAAACTAAGCCCCCTTCCAGCCTCGGGCTCCGGGCACTTGCCCCGATTGCCCTCATTATAATCCGCCCCTGAGTGTGTGCATTATTTCTGTACTGTGACATCACTATGAACATTATCTCTGAATTGAGGCTTTACTGTGTGCATTATTCCTGTACTGTGACATCACTTTGTGCATTATCCCTGTGCATTAGAAATGACAAACTATTTATAAGCTTCGTGTTTTGCACTTGCTGCTAAAGTTGTTCATGATGGAGTGGGGCACCATTCTGAATTTTGCTATGAGACCCCATGGTTACTTGTTACACCTTTGCTTAACCCCCTATTTATCTTGTCTCTGATATAAGCAACACAAACTTTACTATAATCTCAGGGCCACACCATTCATAAGGCTAGATGAGCATCTGGCCTTAGTCAATGCTCTACCAGGACTGCAAGTGCTTCCTTAGAGAACAGCAGAAGACTATGAGACATAAAGTTATGTTCTGTATATGAGATGTGATGTGAGTGATGAGCATGCATGAGATGTGATGTGTGTGAGTCTATTCGTGTGTCTATTTGCCTATAAGTTATATATTCGTGTGGTTATTGGGACTGTCCATGTGAGTGTTGGTGACTATACACCTGCACCTGTCTGTAGGAGTGTAGGTGACTGTATGCCTGTACCTGACTGTCCATATGAGTATTAGTGACTGTACATCTGTCCCTGAAATCAGCAATAAAATCTGAATGCGTCACTCAGGAATTTCTGGGCCCCATACAGCGAAAGAGTCTGTGCTACCCCTCCATTACCGGGGCAAGCAACGAAAAGTGTGCCGCTCACGTTTGTACGTCACACACATTAACTGTTTTTGCTACTGTCGTCGATTACTGTGTATGAAACTATTGAGCAGGCAGTGACTGGTTATTGCCCTGGATTTTGTTCAGAAATGGACGGTGACGTCAGGAGCTTTCCCAGGGCTGGAGTCCCTGGGGAAAGCTTCTACTCAGAGGTGTAGCTAAAGGCTCATGGGCCCTGGTGCAAAAGTTAAGTTTGGGCCCCCAACTTCCTTCCACTACTATATATATATATAAAAGAGAGCTATAGTATTATATGGTGATGTCAGCCAAGTACAACTTGTCACCACTGTGACCAGTGTGGCTGCTGCGGTCACGTGCTGGTATTGAATGTCATCACTTCCTGCAATGTAAACATACACTAGCAGGGTACCATAATTGCTTGAGCAGAGGGGGGGGGGGAGGATTTGACATGTGAATACTTTCGGCAGCCAGATTTATCTTATTTTTTTTCACCTGAATAACCCCTGTCTGTTATGAAAATGATTTATTTCTGATCTATTTAGGCTCTGTTTACAAGCTTGTTCAGCATATGAGTCAGGTGAATCTACTGAATAGGTAGATCCCAATGTTGGATTGAAACGTTGCACCATGATGGTTGAATAAATCACTGCATTTTTTTACCTTTTCACCTGGAGTGCTGTGAGATATATTGTTTATTAGATGGATGAATAGATAGATAGATAGATAGATAGATAGATAGATAGATAGATAGATAGATAGATAGATAGATAGTTAGATAGATAGATGTCTATTTGAGAGCCGAGCTGCCACCAATGGTTTAAACTACATTACTGAGTCTCTTTTGTTCCCCCAACAAAAGTGACCCAGAAATGTAGAGGGGTCAATGCAGGATCCACCTGTAATCTATCACATCTTCGTTCATAATTTAGATGTGATAGATTATAGGTAAATTCTCTGTGTCAGAGACATGCAGGACTCGCTGTCACTGAACCCATTGGGAGCAGGATTTAGCGAAAGATACAGCTGCTGTGTATGGAAAATACTTTGCAGCTGTATCTCAAAAAGTAAAATAAGTTTTTAATAAAAACTATTTAGGAAGTTGCACTAATCACACTGACTGACCTTTGTTAATAAAAACAAATTGCCTTTCAAAGGTTTAGCCTTTAATACACTGACTGACTGACTCCTATCTCTTCTAAAATCTATCTCTCTAGCAAATTATTGTAAATCTAACTATTTATTCTCTCCTTCTGATTATAAAACACACTCACTGACACTAATCCACCTTCTATCTGCAGTAGCATTTCCTGGTTGGGCTGTTTATAGTGGTTATGACTCATATGAGTGTCATCCACTGAGTCATCAGTGACTCACACCTATACCCCTCATGATTTGCTATGCCACGGGGAGGGGCTGCCTGCAAGGAAATATAGGGAAGCCTGCCGGACCACCGCCGGAGGGCATGTGATTCTTCTTCTATGTCTTCTTCTGATTAGTAAAATGGCGGCTGGCATTTTGTTCATTTTTCTGTGGGACGAATTCCAAAAGGTTTGAATGCGCTAAAATACAAAACTTTGGGGAAATTCATATTGAATTAGATTCGAGTAAAATCAATTCGCTCATCTCTAATTTTGACATGTATTTTGTATCAACTATATTCTCATTAGATTAGCTACTAAGGTTGGAACAGATCAAAAACAACATATAATAAATGGTCACCAAAACCCCCCATTTTTTCTCCACTTCTTTTTGCTATTTAGTCACACATGTTTGCACTGCCACATAGGTTTGCTTCATATTAACTTGGTTTGTTGTGTTTATTTTAGGCCTTCATCAATTCAGATTCCTACTAGAGTCCTTGAAAATTTGGGAATTACTGCCTCTTTTATATCTCCCTATATTGATAACATCTACTTCTGAAAAATATAAAGAAAAGAGGCTCATGAAACCATCAAATTCATACCTGTAAGTGCAGAATTATATTTTCTTGGTGGTTTTCCAAATACCAAAATAGTTTTCCTTTAGTATAATAGCTAGTTGGACCTGTCAAGGTGATTTATTGCCCTTAAATCTGTTTAAATCTGCTTAAAACCAGGCCTTTCTGTCATATTTACCATAATAATGTAAAACTTAATTTAGGTGGAAATGTATGACCTAGCCTAGGTTTCCACTAGTGTCATATTAGATGTGACTCTGGTATGATGCTGTATTTTCTTATCTTCTCCTGCTGCTACGAAGTTTTATAAATCTGCCATACACTTTTTAAAAATGAATACTGCAAAGTAGTATATATATGTATATATATACAGTCCAAAGGTAGATGAACACAGCACTCCAATGGTTTCCAGGAAATCAGGCCATGTGCTCGTTACCTGGGGTTGAATCAATTCCCCAAAGAGATAGACAGAAGCATAGAACACAGCAACGGCACCAGGACTTCAGAGTAGATGAAAGCAAAAAGTGGATTTTATTCACCTCAATACAGCAACGTTTCGGTTCAACAGGAACCTTTCTCAAGCCATAATGAACTAACAAAGTGTCAAATATTTATAGGAGGAGCATACATAAATCAGCAATAAAACAATTACATGTATATTTCCATCAAAACATAAAGAATAAAATATCTCAATCTTGTGACAATGCATTCAAAAAGTGCACAAAGTTCCTCTACTATAGATCATATACGAGCTATACAGTATACATAACAGGTGCACTAGTAATCATATAAAACACTGTAAACCAAGGCAATTGGAAATGATTGGAAGCAGGCAGAAGCTAATTATAATTAGGCATAATTAAGCAAAGAAGTACTTACTGTACAACGTTCAGTCTTGCAGGAAGTAGGAAAATGCGCCCGACACACTCGTGTGTGTCTACTGCGCATGTCTCAAGATGGCGCCCATACCGGATATTAAATCCGGTGGAACGCATCAGGAGTCACATCGCCACCGCGCATGCGCCACGATGGAGCTTGCGTTCCACCCCTACTGCGCACGCGCTGGCCGGGATATGTTACAAAAATAGAGCAGAGGGATAATATTACTATGGCATCAAATAGATGTTTAAACACACTCTCCATGATGTAGTGGATCACAAGAGCGATCCCCCCGAGAATTATATAGGTTTTAAACCAAATTCTCAAACATCGGGAGGTTAGATCCAAAGTCATACAGACAGATTATTGTAAATGTAGTATAGCACCCCCTAGTGGTAAAAATGTAGATATATGTCATGATAACTCATCTAACTTGTCTGTAGACAACAATAGGGCAGAGTAGAGATATTATACATAACGGAAAAATGAATATTCCAAAAAGGATATCAAACATTCATATTTGTATGCATGGCAACAGAATGCAATTCCCAAAATAAGGCTGCATATATAAATGTCAATGTTAACTAACGGCCCATGCTAGAAAGAAGACCATAATGGACATACATAAACATGACCAAAGAGGAAGTGCTAACATCCACAACAAAAAAACGGCTTTGGTCTAAATACACATTTTAGGATAGATGCTATTTTTTAATCAGTTATCTCATAGAGGCTTAATGAATATAAATTCTCTCCAGGCGTGACATGAACGTTTTTTGAACATGAAGACTTCTGCCGCTTTTCAATACCACTCCAAAATTGCTTGACATGTGGTTTTGTGTCTAAAACATACGAAAAAAATGTGACAAGAGAAAAAGGAAAATATGTTAATATACATAATATGTGAAATATAAAAACAGAATAAAAGATCTGTATGTTCAAAAAAAGGTCAAAATAAGACCTCAGTTGAAACACACATCATAAACACAAATTACACCTTCGAGAACGTCAACCAATCCTATCTCAATGGATCTTTTGAAGAGACTAGTTGTCCCATCCCTATCTCAGATATGTGGGCCACAGGGATATTCGATATTCAACCCCTTAGGAGACATAGTCTCCAATTTAAAAATCCACTCGAGCTCTTTTCTTTTGAGTATCAGACCCCTATCCCCACCACGTCTCAACTGAGGCACCGAATCAATCACTCTAAATCTCAATTGTGATAAGCTATGTTTTTTCTCAACACAGTGTCTTGACACCGGTAGATCTTGCCTCTTGGTATTAATATTTGATTTATGATTTCTCATCCTGAGACGTACCTCTGTAGTGGTCTCACCCACATAGTGAAGACCACATGGGCAACTCAACAAATAAATGACATAAGAGGATTGACACGTGAAAAAACCTTTTATGTTAATTGGCTGGCCAGTTTGTGGGTGATTGAAGACGCCCCCTTTAATCATGTTGTCACAGATGTTACAACTAAGACATGGGAAACACCCATGTTTCGGAGGTGCCAAAAACATCTGATTTTTCCGATGTGACCCAATATCGGCCTTCACCAAACTATTTTTAATAGTTTTCCCTCTCCTATACGCCATCATGGGCCTCTCCTTGAATTCAGTAACCTTTGGAAAGGCTCTCCCTAACATCTTCCAGTCTCTCCTCAGAATCTCACCAATCTGCGGGCTTAGTGAGGAGAAAGTGGAGATAAATGGTAGTCGGGCATTCTTATCCCTAGCCACCTGACCAACGAGGAGATCCTGTCTATCCAACAATTCAACCTTCCGTCTATTAGAATCCAAGACATAGTCCGGATAGCCCCGATCAGAAAACTTTTTACACATTTGGTCGAGTCTTGAGGATACTCTGTCCTCCTGACAAACTATCCTCTTCACTCTGATCAGCTGACTATAAGGAAGTGATTTCAGCATTGTGTATGGATGGCCGCTGGTAAAGTGCAAAAGATTGTTTCTGTCCGTTTTCTTAGAGAACAGATCAGACACCAATCTGTTATTGACAATAGAGATACAAGTATCCAAAAATTCGATAGAACTTTTGGAGCATGACATAGTAAATAGAATTGTGGAATTCAAGCCGTTAAGAAATGTGACAAATTCCTGTAATTGACTCGCTGAGCCGGTCCAGATGAGGAAGACATCGTCTATGTATCTCCACCACCGCAGAACATGACTGAAGTGGTGGGACACATAGACAAGGTCCTCCTCAATCCGCCGCATAAAAATGTTGGCATAAGTGGGGGCCACATTGGACCAACTAGTCTCTTCAAAAGATCCATTGAGATAGGATTGGTTGACGTTCTCGAAGGTGTAATTTGTGTTTATGATGTGTGTTTCAACTGAGGTCTTATTTTGACCTTTTTTTGAACATACAGATCTTTTATTCTGTTTTTATATTTCACATATTATGTATATTAACATATTTTCCTTTTTCTCTTGTCACATTTTTTTCGTATGTTTTAGACACAAAACCACATGTCAAGCAATTTTGGAGTGGTATTGAAAAGCGGCAGAAGTCTTCATGTTCAAAAAACGTTCATGTCACGCCTGGAGAGAATTTATATTCATTAAGCCTCTATGAGATAACTGATTAAAAAATAGCATCTATCCTAAAATGTGTATTTAGACCAAAGCCGTTTTTTTGTTGTGGATGTTAGCACTTCCTCTTTGGTCATGTTTATGTATGTCCATTATGGTCTTCTTTCTAGCATGGGCCGTTAGTTAACATTGACATTTATATATGCAGCCTTATTTTGGGAATTGCATTCTGTTGCCATGCATACAAATATGAATGTTTGATATCCTTTTTGGAATATTCATTTTTCCGTTATGTATAATATCTCTACTCTGCCCTATTGTTGTCTACAGACAAGTTAGATGAGTTATCATGACATATATCTACATTTTTACCACTAGGGGGTGCTATACTACATTTACAATAATCTGTCTGTATGACTTTGGATCTAACCTCCCGATGTTTGAGAATTTGGTTTAAAACCTATATAATTCTCGGGGGGATCGCTCTTGTGATCCACTACATCATGGAGAGTGTGTTTAAACATCTATTTGATGCCATAGTAATATTATCCCTCTGCTCTATTTTTGTAACATATCCCGGCCAGCGCGTGCGCAGTAGGGGTGGAACGCAAGCTCCATCGTGGCGCATGCGCGGTGGCGATGTGACTCCTGATGCGTTCCACCGGATTTAATATCCGGTATGGGCGCCATCTTGAGACATGCGCAGTAGACACACACGAGTGTGTCGAGCGCATTTTCCTACTTCCTGCAAGACTGAACGTTGTACAGTAAGTACTTCTTTGCTTAATTATGCCTAATTATAATTAGCTTCTGCCTGCTTCCAATCATTTCCAATTGCCTTGGTTTACAGTGTTTTATATGATTACTAGTGCACCTGTTATGTATACTGTATAGCTCGTATATGATCTATAGTAGAGGAACTTTGTGCACTTTTTGAATGCATTGTCACAAGATTGAGATATTTTATTCTTTATGTTTTGATGGAAATATACATGTAATTGTTTTATTGCTGATTTATGTATGCTCCTCCTATAAATATTTGACACTTTGTTAGTTCATTATGGCTTGAGAAAGGTTCCTGTTGAACCGAAACGTTGCTGTATTGAGGTGAATAAAATCCACTTTTTGCTTTCATCTACTCTGAAGTCCTGGTGCCGTTGCTGTGTTCTATGCTTCTGTCTATGTATATATATATATATATATATATATATATATATATATATATATATATATATATATATGTATATACATAGAAACCAGCATAGAATATAGTAACGGCACCATGGCTTGAGAAAGGTTCCTGTTGAACCGAAACGTTGCTGTGTTTGAGGTGAATAAATCCACCCTGTTTTTCATCTGCCTTGAAGTCCTGGTGCCGTTACTATATTCCACTATATTCCATGCTGGTTTCTATCTAAAAAGAAGGGGAATTGATTCATCCCCTGGTGACGAGCACATGGCCTGATTGTCTGGATTCGTGGAGTGCTGTGTTCATTTGCTTTTGTTTCGTGTATATATATATATATATATATATATATATATGTTGAAAATGTTGCAGTTTCAAGACTTTTAAAAACTTTTGGGGGTTAGTGGCTCACAAATGGTGGCGAAATGGCGGACACTTTGGATACACTCTTAATAGACATCAGACCGTCAGACATCAGTTTCTAGGGCATTTCAGGGAAATTGTGATTCGCGGCTGAATCGGACAGACAAGCGATATAACCGAATCAGATCCAAAGCTAATTTCTGGAAATTCACTGATCTTTAGTGTGTGTGAAGCTTAACACAAGAAACAAAAATCAGTAATGTCCAATCCCCTCTACCCTGGAAAAGTTACAGAAGATATCTTTAAAAGGATAATATTGATGGCCTATCCCCAGGACTAATTGCTCACTGGGGTACCGAGAGTCAGACCCCCACTGATCAGATATAGATGACTTGTCCTAAGGAAAGGCTGTCAATATCATAGTCCCGGCTAACCCATTTAAGACCTCCAACACTTTTACCGACCCCTATGAAATTGTTATTGAAGCTATCGCAACCTTTTTCCTAAGAAACATTTCCGTGTATACTATAAAAAATATTCTTTTTTATCTTTTTCTGTAATCCAGGAATCTAATATAGAATCACAAAAGATTATTATGCTCACTCATAATCCCCAATTTAGGGATTAAGGGGAGGTGTATCACACAAGATTTTTCTCTTTTCATGTACTGTTCCTTCGGGTTTTCCACAAGGCACAGTATTTAAATTTAGCCTGAAAATAGCCCATTAAAATAACAAATCAATGTTAGTCTTTTTTTTATTTACAGGTCAAGAAGACAACGATTAGATGTTTGTATTGAAACCAACTCAAAAGTGAAATAAATGGGAAGATATGGGGTGCTGTCACATGCGGAAGATTTTGTTGCAGAAATTTCTGCAATTGAAAATCAATTTAATTTATCTGAATGGAACTTCCAGAAATCCATACACCTGCTGCAGAAACAACCCCATTCATATGAATGGGACTGATTTTCCGTCACAGTCACAAAAAATTCTGCCACAAAATCTATCGTGACTTCACTCAAACGTTAAGTTTAACGGTGAGGTTTTTTTAGGCGTATTTCAGGTGTATGTCAGACATAAAAGGGTTGCTTCTTTTTTTTTTTTTTTTTTAACTTAATCCCATTTCTGGAATTGCAGTAACATCCACACTGCACTCTGCAAACACAGTAAGGGTATGTTCACACGCAGTGGTTTCAGATGTAATTCGGGCGTTTTACGCCTCGAATTACACATGAAAAAACGCCCTTAATACGGCTACAAACATCTGCCCATTGCTTTCAATGGGAATTACGATGTTCTGTTCCCACGAGCCTTTATTTTACGCTTCACTATAAAAAAACGGAGCATAAAAAGACGCTCCATAAAAAGAAATAGCATGTCACTTCTTGAGGCGATTTTTGGAGCTGATTTTCCATTGAACACTATGAAAAACGCCACAAAAAACGCCTAAAAAAGTCTGAAAAGAAGCCTCAAAAGAAGCTCCAAATTTCATTCTCAGCTTCAAAAACGCCTGAAAATGAGAGCCTGTTTTCTCTGAAATCAGCTCCATATTTTTCAGATGGTTTTTGTTAAGCGTGTGAACATACCCTAATGGTACTCCATACTATGGAGCTGTAGGCACTCCATGTACTGCCTTATGCTGTACCACAGAGAAATTCTTCCCTAGAAGCAATGATTCTAGATGTGAAAACCTCTGTTATATGGAATTCGATGGAACATGGCATGATTTTTTTTATCTTCTTGATTCATACGGAAATTAAGCAGGAAAATCTCTAAAGGAATATGGAGAGACAATAGGGTCTGTATTAGGGTATGTTCACACGGCGGTGGTCCGTAACGGCTGAAATTACGGGGATGTTTCAGCCTGAAAACATCCCCGTAATTTCAGCCGTACCGGCATGTGCAGGCGCTTGAACGCCGCGTCAATTACGGCCGTAATTAGCGCTGCTATTCATTGGAGTCAATGAATAGCGGCTCCAATTACGGCCAAAGAAGTGACAGGTCACTTCTTCTACGCGGGCGTCTATTTACGCGCCGTCATTTGACAGCGGCGCGTAAATATACGCCTCGTGTGAACAGACAAACGTCTGCCCATTGCTTTCAATGGGCAGATGTTTGTCAGCGCTATTGAGGCGCTATTTTCGGGCGTAATTCGGGGCAAAAACGCCCGAATTGCATCCGTAAATAGGCCGTGTGAACATACCCTTAGAGCTCTGTACAACTCGGAGATTGCACAGACCTGTAATATAGTTTTGTGCATGAGCCCTAAGGCCATGTTCAGAAGTGGCAGAATTTTTCCGCTGCAAATGTTGGTGCAGATTCGGGGCAATTACGCAACGAATTTGCACCAACATTTGCATATTTGACAGGTAATTCAGACGTTGCAGATATCACATCGGACTTGCCACAGATTTCAGTTTTTGCAGTGCAAAGGCTGAAATCCGCAGTGAAATATCGCTTCATCTCCGCAACGTAATGAGCATGCTGCGGGGGGAAAATCTGCACCACAGCATAATTTCCGCACAGTTATTTTCCGCAACATCTGAACTAAGTTTCCTGAAAATGTATAGAAAGAAATGAAAAAAACGGCTGCTGCAGAATTCCACTGTGGCCTGTCCGCAGCGGAATTCAACAGCAATTTCACCACATCTGAATGTTCCCTAAAAGTCTTGTTTTTTTTAAAGAGATTGTCTGTTTTTGAAAACCCATTCTCTGATAAACATTAAGTAATTATGGTTTAATGGCGGGGGATCCCCTGTTCAAGTCTCTCATTCATTAGCCAGATTAGAGAATGCATTGTTTTTTTTTTCTATTTATCAACCAACACAAAAATAATACTTCACTTATTATATGTCCTGTTATGGTTGTGGATAAACCGAATATAGTATATTATTTGTTGTCACTTTTATACATTTTATATATATTTTGTATGTTATTTTTAATTGTGTTTGTTGTATACCTTATAACATAGAAACATGGGCAGACAGCATTCTGATCCTTTCAAAAGACAAAACCTGCTTGACCATGTATAGTATGCTCTGTTATTGCATTTTGTTTTCTCCACTGTATATCACAATCAAAATTGACCGAGGTGTACAAGGGGTTAAAAGACAGAAACTCTATATTTTCCATATATATATATATACATACTCTGGTAGAATTAAACACTTCATTTATTTTGTAACGTTTAAAAATTTGCTTTATACATTACTGGTGCTTGATTTTTGGTTAATATACATATTTGCACCATATTTATGTACTTTGGTGCATCCATTCCTCCAGAAGGAAAAACCGCCAACAATATTGCATACATTTGTAACTGTGAAACATTTTTACATTACTTTGATAGAAGCTTCTGATGAGGACGGTTTATACATTGCTGATATATAAAACTAGATGTCTGCAGCATGTATCCCGCTGAATGTTCTTAGCAATAGCAGGGTGTCTCTTTTTCACTTTAAATGGTCCACAATAGCAGGAGAGCTTTACAATCAAAACAATCAATCCTAAACTGCCTAAACTAATCAGTCCACGTTGAAAGTGACCCTTTAAATTGAGTGTGAAATTGAGAGATGGAGCTCCCTTTTCTCTCTCAAGTGTAGTGCACTGTACTTGTAGAAGCCATCACTTCCTTTTGTAAGTGGGTATGTTAATAATAGTGCTGTTCCTGCAGGTATTATGTGCTAACAAAACCATGTGTGCCTGGTTCTTCAGAGGGTTACTGGAAGGCAACGCAAATCTTAGCCATCTGGCATCACCACATTGCGTATATATTATCCAGATACTAATGCTTAACATACTTGTAAAGCTAACTTGTCTCTCTCCGGGTTTGATTTTAATTTGACTAATATTCCTGTTAATAATAACATCTAATTAGAACATCCATTAAAAGTTAGTAACATTAATTTAACAGGGAAACATCTAATGGAGTTCTTGAAGCAGCATTGGCATGTTTCCATTAAATTAATGTTACAAACTTTTTTAAAGGATGTCTTAAATAGGAATCATTAGTGGTGGGAATATTAAACAAATTAAACTCAGGCCTTATTAAGAGATGGGAGCTTTTTATTAATCCGAGCAAAGGTGACTGTTGTTTTTAAAACATAGAGCAGGAAGTAAGTTCAGCTAAAACTGTGCATTCTGTGAACTCTGCTTACATGGAATGTCTTATATTTAAAAGTTTTTGAAAAAGTTGTTCACACGGCAGATTTTTCAAGTGGAAAAATCCAACAAGTAATTGGCCAAAAATACAACAGAAGAAATTTGGGGCAGACCCTGACATGGTTTTGTAGTAAAAACTGCCACGTGTCTGCACACACTTTGGCCCCATTTGATGGGGCTAATTTGCCCGTGGTTACCTGATGCGGTTTTCGTGGCATCAAGAAGTGACATGTAGCTTTGTTTTTTCAGTGAGGCAGTTTACAATTCTGAAGACAATGAGCGACTTCTTACGAGTGTTTTTTATTTTTTCTGATTCCGATGCGGCAAATGCGTCGTAATCAGTGTGAAAATTTTGCCATGTGAAAAGGGCCTACGTTTTATAGACATTTTTACTATACTATATTACATTTTTGGTCATCTATAAGTGCATCAATCTTACATAAGTATGTAATTCAAATAAATAAATACAAAATGAAAAAAATAATTCAAAAACAATCAAAGCATAAGGGTCCTTTCACACGTTGGGGTTGGGGTGCGGTTAGATACACATTAAAAAAACGCATCCGAATATGTACCAAAACACTGTAAATATACATGCGGTTTTCGGATGCGGTTTCATGTGGTAATAACTGCACCTCAACCACAATGTGCGAATGGACCCTAAATCTAAAACCAAACATAACTTGAAGCTTCTGGCCCCAATGCAAAATCTGTCACATGTTCGTATAAATAATGAACTGCAGACATTTATGTGCCATAAGTCCATAAGTGCCATAAGTGTATGTGAAACCTCTAAATCCCCTAGGCCAAATTCACACAAACGTGTCCTTTTTGCGTGCGTAATAACCACAGCATTGGAGTTCCGTATGACATCCGTGTACAGTGCGCGTCTGCGTTTTTAACACATGTATGTCATCTGTACGTCACATATTTTTTAAGTCAGCAAAAAAAACCTGAAGTAGGTGGTTTTCTTTTTCATCATTTCTTTAGCAACTGTTGCGGAAATCACGAACAGCACACGGATGATGTCCGTGTGCTGTCCGTGATTTTCACGCACCCATTGACTTCAATGGGTCTGTGATGCGCACAAAACGTACAAGTATAGGACATGCAGTGAGTTTCACGCAGCGGATAAACGATGCGTGAAAAACACTGAATGTCTGAATGGCCCCATTGAATTGCATAGGTCCGTGAGACGTCCATTGTTTTAACGCGCGTGAATACCGCGGATATTCCACAATGGATATCGATGCGGAAAATCCACAGCATAATACAGTAACAGCAGAGTGGATAAGATTAAGGGTATGTTCACACGTAGTCAACAAAAACGTCTGAAAATCCAGAGCTGTTTTCGAGGGAAAACAGACCCTGCTTTTCAGAAGTTTTTTTACCAACTCGCATTTTTCGCTGCGTTTTCACGCCGTTTTCGCGGCGTTTTTTACGTCCGTTTTTGGAGCTGTTTTCATTGGAGTCTATAAGAAAACAGCTCCAAAAACGTCCAAAGAAGTGTCCTGCACTTCTTTTGACGAGGCTGTATTTTTACGCGTCGTCGTTTGACAGCTGTCAAACCACGATGCGTAAATAACAGGTCGTCTGCACAGTACGTCGGCAAACCCATTCAAATGAATGGGCAGATGTTTGCCGACGTATTTGAGACGTATTTCCAGACGTAAAACGAGGCAAAATACGCCTCGTATACGTCTGAAATTTGGCCGTGTGAACATACCCTTAAACAAATCTTATCCACATGCTGTGTGAATGATGAGTGGAAAAAAAATGCTCAGAAATTGACCTGTGGTGCTGTTTTTTAATCTGCAGCATGTCAATTGTATTTGGGTAATCACTGCTTTTTTGTTGTGGATTTTCCCTGTTGAATTCAATGGAGAGTTAAAGCCCACAACAAATAGCAGATGTTGCGATATTTGTGGCGGAAAAGCTGCGATTCCGCTGCAAAAACCGCAACTCAGAGAAAAAAAAAAATCTTATACTTACCCAGAATTCTGTGCGTCTTCATCTTTGCCGGCCTCCTGGGATGACATTTCAACCCATGTGTCCACTGCAGCCAATCACAGGCTACAGCTGTCACATGGGATGAGACGTCACCCCAGGAAGCCGGACGGTAGAGAAACACGTCGCCATGGCTACGTAAGTATGAACCTTTTTTTTTTTATGTTAAGCTCTCCGCAGCGTACATTCCAGACAAAAAACTCCCCCACAATTTGGTGCAGTTTTTTTGGGCCGGGATTCCCTGCAGCACCCAGGGCAGATACGCTGTGTGATTTTACGCAGCGTATCTGCCCTGTGTCAGAATAGTCTTAGGGTATGTTCACACAGGCTATTTTTGGCTGTTTTTTGGGCCATAAACGGCCAAAAAAGGGCCACAAAATCTAAATCAGAACGCCTCGAAACATCTGCCCATTGATTGCAATGGGAAAAACGGCGTTCTGTTCCGACGGGCCGTTTTTTTACGTGGCCGCTTTAAAAAACGGCCATGTAAAAAAACTGGTGCGAAAAAGAAGTGCAGGTCACTTCTTGAAACGTTTTTGGAGCCGTTTTTCATTGACTCCGTAGAAAACAGCTCCAAAAATGGCCGTAAAAAACGCTGCGAAAAACGCTACGACAATCGTGAGTGGCTAAAAAACGTCTTAAAATCAGGAGCTGTTTTCCTTTGAAAACAGCTCCGTATTTTCAGACATATTTAATCTAGCGTGTGAACATACCCTTATAGTTACACCTCTGTCTAAAATACTTTGATGAGCTGTGAATCTGGTTTTTACTAATTAAACTATTTTGAAAAAAAAATTTTATTTGACCATAAAACATGGTCTTTTTACATGGTATCATAGTGTAACATAGTTTAAATAGTATATTTTTCAACAGAGATTTTTGAGGCATTTTTGAAGTTGTATTAAAAAGACAATAGAAAAAAAAGCTGAAAATGTACCATACCTCAAGCATTCTACATTTAGAAAAATGAGACCACTGACCTAAAAAAAAGCCATTAAAGTGCCAAAAACTAAAATGCTGCGTGTTTAGCCAATCTCATAATTGCCTATAGACTCCTAGACACTGGCGTAACTACCACGGTAGGAGCATTAGCGGCTGTAACGGGGCCCGCGGCATTAGGGGACCTGTGGTGGCTGCTGGCACAGGCCCCCAGTGCCCAGAGGCTCCGCTAGCAGCCGCTATAGCTGCTACAGTGGTAGCGATGCCACATGCAATAGTATCTGCGTCCTTTGGATGCAAATACTACTGAACGCTATAACAGACCAGGGAGGTATCTCCCTGCTCTGCCATAGGCTACATATACCTCTCAACCGTCCAGGCAGTGTCCCGCTGTCCCGGCGGCCAGGGGTATGTCCCGCTAACTCAATTCTGAAGCAGGGAACCATCAGCTCCCTGTTCAGAATTAGTTGGGAGTAGAGGAGCAGAGGGAGCTCCTCCGCTTGCTGAGGACTCCCCGGGCACAGCTTTACTTTCAGCGCTGTGCTTGGGGAAGCCCTGATGCCACTGTCCATATATGGGCAGTAACGTCAGTGCCTACTCCTAGAGCGGAATCCCCATTGCCGATGATCTGGCCAGGGAATTTCTCTCCTAGAAGAAACCCATATATGGACATTGACATTAGGGGCTCCTCCTGGAGCGGAATCCCCTGCCAGAGTCGGCAACGGGGATTCCACTCAAGGAGTAGCCACTGACGTCAATGTCCATATATGGACAGCAACACCAGGGCTTCCCTCTAGGAGCAGAATCCCCGGCCTATGCTCTTGCTGGGGATTACGTTCCTAGAGGGAGTCCCAATGGCGCTATCTAGGGGGGGGTGGTGCTATCTTCAAAGGGGGTGTGGGACTACCTACATAGACACTGTGGCCCTATATAGGGGCACTATCTACATGGGCACTGCGTCACTATCTACATGGGCACTGGCACTAGGGGCAGCTAAAGGGGGATTATACTATATAAGGGCAGCTAGGGGGCATTATACCTTATGGGGCATTATGCTGTATAGGGCAACTTTGGGGGGCATTAAGTTGTATGGGGCAGCTATGGGGGCATTATGCCGTATGGGGGAATTTTGGCATTATACTGCATGGGGTCATCTGTGTGGGCATTATACTGTTTGGGGCATCTGTGTGGGCATTATACTGTTTGGGGCATCTATCAGTCAGTATACTGTATAGTGGCAGCAATGGGGGAACTATACTGTATGGTGGCAGCTATAGGGCATTATTCTGTGTGGGGGCAGCTATTTGGTATTATACTGTGTTGTAGGCACTATAGGAGCATGATACTGTGTGGGCTGAAAGGGTGTGTATGGGCGGGGATTGGGTGGGATTAGAGGTGTGGCTTAAAAGAAAAAAATATGCCACGCTGCGCGCTGCATCGGTTGTCCCTCTTTGTGATGCTTGAAAGTATAGCACTGTCTATAGGCAGGGCTGTATAGCACTGTATAGGGAGACTGTATAGCCTTGTCTATAGGGGGCGCTGTATAGAACTGTCTACAGGGGGGCTGTATAGCACTGTCTAGAGGGGGGCTGTATATCACTGCCTAAGGGGGGCTGTATAGCATGGTGTACAGGGGTGGCTGTATAGCACTGTATGGGGAGAATGTATAGCCCTGTCTACAGGGGGTGCTGTATAGCACTTTCTACCAGGTGGGTTGTAAAGGTACTGTCTACCGGGTGGGCTGTATAGTACTGTCTACAGGGGGGCACTTTATAGCACTGTCTACAGTGGGGTGGGGGCGTGTAGCACTGTCTACAGGGGGGGGGCTGTATGCCACAATCTAAAGGGGGGCACTATCTACAAGGGCGGGCTGCGTGTGGTACCCAGGGCAGGGGGGCCCAGTCAAAAGTTTGCGATGGGGCCCAGTGTTTCCTAGTTACGCCCCTGCTCCTAGCAAATATCTAGCCACAGCGTTTAAGCACACCTCCCGAAATAAAATTGGCACCAAAATATTTCTAAATGCTGAGTGTGAAACAAGTCATAACATGCAAATGGACTTACTTTTACAGCTGGGCTTCTGCTGTAATGACTGTGATCAAATTTCTCATCTAGGTAGTTTAACCCCGTAGATGCCAAGGTCAATAGCACCCTTGGCAAGAAGTTTGATGTTTTTCAGATGTTAAAACCCTGTTCACATCAAGTTTGTGATGCACGTTTAGTGTGTACGCTAGAAAAGCTCCTGACATATATGATAAACATGTCCATAGGGCTCCATCAGCCTGATGAAGGCCAAAAGAGTGTCCTTTTGGAAACTGTTGGACTATGTCAGTATTTATATTTATTTACGTATAACATTGGAGCCTATGGGTGGTGTATGCTACACAGAGGCATCCGTTAAACCTTTCCCTGCCAAGGACATTTCTGGTTTGTCCTGGCAGAGACGGCACTTCAGTAGCCAAGGACGTATTATAACAAGATCTGTGACGCCCGACAGCACAAATCTATGGGTAAGTTGCTTATACTATATTTCCACATATACTTTTTATGTAACCATTTGTTTGGGTCTGGTGCTGACTGCATCTTTGCCTTCAAATGATTACTCAGCCCTGGGACTTTGCATATTATCTAGAACACATTACATGTCTCCTGGGTTTTTATATTTCATACACTATGTAGAGCACTGAATGTGCTTTCATGGCTGCAGTTACTCCAAGCCTTACTCATGATACTTACAAAACACACATATATATATATATATATATATGTGTATTTATTATCCAACTATTGACAACTGTCTGGCCTCATCTGCTTCACACTGTGGTAATCATCTTTGATTTTAAGGTGTGTTGTTTTTTATATTTTGTACCAATAAAATTATATATTTTATCAGTATAAGCATGGTTTTGACTCTATTTTTAGGTTTTCATTCTGATTATGTTATGAGTCACCGCTGACGTCACCCGTAGTCATGGGCGTTTTCTAATATATGCCCTCCCCCCATATAATATGTTATATATGACCTACTGATATCTATTTAGTTTCTTTATAGAGGGGTATTTAGGTTGTCCTCCATATTGGTTAACTAGCTGTGATCTAGCCTGAGTTAGAGCAGGATGCAGCGGACACAAAAAAATTGATAAAGTTTGCGCATTTTACACTGTTCCTATCCTGTCCGCACCCGATCTTTAGTATGAAAACCTCTGACGATTCTCTAGCGATTCCCTGTAAGGCTGGGTTCACACACCCTATTTGTGGACGTAATTCGGGCGTTTTAGCCCCGAATTACGTCCGAAAGTACGGCTCCAAAGTGTCGGCAAACATCTGCCCATTCATTTGAATGGGCTTTACGATGTTCTGTGCCGACGGTGATTTTTTTTACGCGCTGATGTCAAAAGACGGCGCGTAAAAAAGACGCCTGCGTCAGAGAAGTGCCTGTCACTTCTTGAGACGTAATTGGAGCAGTTTTCCATTGACTCCATGGAAAAACAGCTCCAATTACGTCCGTAATGGACGCAGCGAAAAGCGCCTGCACATAGCATTACGTCTGAAATTACGGAGCATGTTTTCTCCTGAAAACCGCTCCGTAATTTCAGACGTAACGGAGGCTGCCGTGTGAACATACCCTTAGGCTGGGTTCACACAACCTATTTTCAGACGTAATAGAGGCATTTTACGCCTCGAATTACGTCTGAAAAAACGGCTCCAATACGTCGGCAAACATCTGCCCATTACTTTCAATGGGCTTTACGATGTACTGTGCCGACGACCTGTCATTTTACACGTCGCTGTCAGAAGACGGCTCGTAAAATTACAGCCTCGTCAAAAGAAGTGCAGGACACTTCTTGGGACATTTTTGGAGCCGTTTTCTCATAGACTCCAATGAAAACAGCTCCAAAAACAGCTGTAAAAAACGCAGCAAAAACGCAGCAAAAACGCGGCGAAAAACGCGAGTTGCTCAAAAAACGTCTGAAAATCAGGGGCTGTTTTCCCTTGAAAACAGCTCCGTATTTTCAGTCGTTTTTTGTTAAGCATGTGAACATACCCTTAAAGTTTATATAGGGGGATAGAAAATTATATACCCATATAATCCCAAATTTTATTTGTATTCAAGAATTGATTGGTGCATTACTTCCGTTTTGGCTATACCAATACACATTTTTATGTAATTTTATAAATGAAAAATTACACTTTGACACAAACTTGCATGCCGATGCCTGTGTGTATAAAGTGGCATTTTGACAATGTGCTAGGTGTCTACTTTCATAAAATATATAGGTTTGGGGGTTTAGTATGATTTTTTATTTTGTAATTTATGTTGTATTTGTACATGTCAAAAGTATTAAAATTGTCCTGGCCATTAGAGGGGCAAAATGTCCTAAAACCCCTGACAGCGAAATTTTAAATGGTTACTAACTTTTCAACAAACTTTGCATAAATCAACAGTACAAGCAAATATACTAGTAAGACACTTAGTAATATATCTTATTAGAAAAAAAATGCTTCTTTCTCCAATGGATAGATGTGGTGGGACAACCCCTTTAAGGAAATTGCTAATCTTTTACCCTTATTTTTACTTGTGTAACAAATAATCAAATGAGATGTCAATCATCAAAAATATATGGTTTTCTTCAAAGTAAATATTTAACAACATTTAATAAAGTATAGTTGACTTGTTTTTCGCAATAGGTCCTTCCACATGAATGAATGTATAAATGATTGAATGGTTTAAAACAACTTAATTCAGTCAGAAATGACCATGCTGAATAACAATGACTGTAGAAGATGATATTGTATTGTTATAAAAGCATGTAAAATACAAAAACATGTTAGAAATATAAAAAGTAAGTAGCATGGCTGAGGTCCTGGAAAGACATCTGTGGTTAGTGTTATTCAGGCACCACATGTTAGATATAAAATTCTTAGTTGCATTTTTTCGCCAGAAATCACAGCTTGAAGCCATGTATGTGAGTAAGGGCTTATTCAGATGAACGAGTGTAAACTCGGATGTGAAAAACTACCGTTATTCACCTCCGAGTCGCACCCGTGAGGAAACACGTTTTCACGGATTCCTCCTAGACTTGAGTCAATTGAGGGATCCGTGAAAACGGACGAAAATAGGACATGTCCTATTTTTTCACAGGCTCTTCACACGGTCCGTTAAAACAATGGCCGTGTGACCAGCCCCATTGAAATGCATGGGTCCATGTGCTGTCTGTTTTTTAACGGATAGCGCATGGATGTATAATACGCTTGTCTGAATAAGCCTTAAGAGAGAGGGAAGAGACATAGGCACACAGACTAGAGCAGGGGTCAGCAGCCTTCGGCACTCCAGCTGTTGTGAAACCACAACTTCCAGCATGCTCTGACAGCCAACGGCTTTATTATTCCAGCAAAAAGCTGAAATTATTCCAGCAAAGAGCTGAAATTATTCCAGCAAAAAGCTGTCAGTGCGTGCTGGGAATTGCAGTTTCACAACAGAGCATTAAAGGGGTTATCCGGGGACCAAAAATTGCATTGCAATAATATGTTTATGTGAAACTAAGTAACTTACTAATTGTAATGGCCGGAAGGAGGTGAAGGGAAAGTGAGCCCTAATCTACCCACCGCCCTGTCCCTGCCTACTTGCAACGACTCGCCCTAGGCGACGAGGTACAACTGGGCGGCGGTCCCTACGCTGTCTAAGTGCACAGGAAAACAAACAGGGAACATGCAAGGGAAGGGGCAGTAGCCACGGAACGCCACGAGGAAACGGAGCGGCGAACGGACAGTCAGGACCAGGACGAAGTGAGTACACCCAAGCGGGCAAGGAGACAGAAGCAAGCCAGGGGCAAAGCAAAGCAGGTCAAGCAGAACTGCAGCAAGGCAGAAGCACGGCAGAAGCAGGCTGGAGCAAGCAGCAGTGGGGCCAGGAATCCAAAAGAATTACAAGCACTGAGGGAGAGAACAGGGCAGGTAATAAAGGACAGGGGGCGGAGCTAACTCCGACAGACCAGGCCGCGATAGGCTCTCCCACTCCTGAGCCTGCCACCCTGGTTGGTGGGAGATGGTGTCAGTCGAACAGGTCTGGCCTCAGGTGTGGATTGATTAATCCCAGGAGTATACCTAGATGAAGTACCTGGCAGATCCCTAACAGTACTCCCCCTTTTATGAGGGGCCACCGGACCCTTAATAAGGGGACCCGGTTTAGTGGGGAAGAGAAGGTGGAACCTCCTGATCAATACCCCAGCGTGAACATCACGGGCAGGTACCCAAGTCCTCTCCTCCGGCCCGTATCCTCTCCAATGGACCAGGTACTGGAGGGAGCCCTGGACCATCCTACTGTCCATAATCTTGGCCACCTCGAATTCCACCCCCTCAGGGGTGAGAACGGGAACAGGAGGTATCCTCGAGGGGGACCAGGACGGGGAGCAGCGTTTAAGGAGGGAGGCATGGAAGACGTCATGTATGCGAAATGATGGGGGGAGCTCCAGACGGAAGGATACAGGGTTGAGGACTTCAATGATCTTATAAGGTCCAATAAATCGGGGAGCAAACTTCCTGGACGGGACCTTAAGGCGCAAGTTCCTGGACGACAACCAGACCAAATCCCCGACGACAAACCGGGGGTTAGCAGAACGTCTACTATCCGCCTGAATCTTTTGTGCGCTCTGGGACGCCTCTAGGTTCTTCTGAACCTGGGCCCAGACGGTGCACATTTCCCGATGAACATCCTCTACCTCAGGATTATTGGAACAACCAGGGGAGACGGAGGAGAATCTTGGGTTAAACCCGAAATTACAGAAAAACGGGGAGACCCCTGACGAGTTACTGACCCGGTTATTCAAGGAAAATTCAGCAAGGGGAAGGAATGAGACCCAATCGAATTGACAGTCAGAGATGAAACACCTTAAATATTGTTCCAGGGATTGGTTGGTCCTTTCCGTTTGGCCATTAGTTTCGGGATGGAAGGCGGAGGAGAAGGACAGATCAATCTCCAACTTTTTACAAAAAGCTCTCCAAAATAAGGAAACAAATTGTACCCCTCTGTCAGAAACGATATTGACTGGGGCCCCATGGAGACGCAGGATGTGTTTCACAAACAAAGAAGCTAACGTCTTGGCGTTAGGTAGCTTCTTAAGGGGCACAAAGTGGCACATCTTGCTGAAGCGGTCGACTACCACCCACACCACCGACTTGCCCTGAGATGGAGGCAAATCGGTGATAAAATCCATGGAGATATGGGTCCAAGGTCTCTGGGGAATGGGCAAGGAACGTAGTAGGCCCGCAGGTCGGGACCTAGGGGTTTTGGACCTAGCGCAAACCTCACAAGCGGCGACGTAAGCCCTAACGTCTTTAGGCAACCCAGGCCACCAATAGTTTCTGGTAATGAGGTGTTTGGTGCCCAAGATGCCAGGATGACCAGATAGAGCGGAGTCATGGTTTTCCCTGAGTACCCTCAGCCGGTATTGCAGGGGAACAAACAGTTTGTCCCCAGGGACGTTCCCGGGAGCTGCACCCTGATCAGCCGCGATATCAGAAGCTAAATCAGAATCCGTGGCAGAGACGATTATACCAGGGGGTAAAATACAAGCAGGATCCTTCTCAGAAGGAGGATTGGCCATGAAACTACGTGACAGAGCATCAGCCTTAATATTCTTGGACCCAGCCCTATAGGTAACCAAGAAATTAAATCTGGTAAAGAATAGTGCTTACCGAGCTTGTCTAGGATTAAGCCTCCGGGCCGATTCTAGGAAAACCAGATTCTTGTGATCCGTAAGGACCGTTACCTGGTGTCTGGCCCCCTCCAGGAAGTGCCGCCACTCCTCAAAAGCCCATTTAATGGCTAGAAGTTTGCGGTTGCCAATATCATAGTTACTCTCCGTGGGCGAAAACTTCCTAGAGAAGTAAGCACAGGGGCGGAGATGGGTGAGGGAGCTGGTACCCTGGGACAAGACGGCCCCCACTCCCACCTCGGAAGCGTCAACCTCCACAATAAATGGCTCCTCTTGGTTGGGCTGAATCAGCACGGGGGCCGAGATAAAGCACTTCTTGAGGGTCTCAAAGGCCTGGACGGCCTCAGGGGGCCAATGGAGGACATCAGCACCCTTGCGGGTAAGGTCCGTAAGAGGCTTAGCGACGACCGAGAAGTTGGCAATAAATCTCCTGTAATAGTTGGCGAACCCTAAAAAACACTGTAACGCCTTAAGGGAGGCAGGTTGGACCCATTCCGCCACAGCCTGAACCTTGGCAGGGTCCATGCGGAATTCATGAGGAGTGAGGATTTGCCCTAAAAATGGTATCTCCTGTACCCCAAAGACACATTTTTCAGTCTTAGCAAACAGATTATTCTCCCGAAGGACCTGGAGCACCTTCCTGACATGCTCCACGTGGGAGGACCAGTCCTTGGAAAACACCAGTATGTCATCAAGGTACACTACAAGAAAATTACCCAGGTACTCTCTCAGGATTTCATTAATAAAATTCTGGAAGACAGCAGGGGCATTACACAACCCAAAGGGCATGACCAGGTATTCGAAATGACCCTCGGGTGTGTTGAACGCAGTTTTCCACTCATCCCCCTCTTTGATGCGGATAAGGTTATATGCCCCCCGTAGATCGAACTTAGAAAATCATTGGGCTCCCTGAACCTGATTAAAAAGATCCGGAATCAAAGGAAGTGGGTACTGGTTCCTTACGGTGACCTTATTCAGGTTACGATAATCAATGCACGGCCTAAGACCACCATCCTTCTTCCCCACGAAGAAGAAGCCAGCACCTACAGGAGAAGTCGAGGGGCGAATGAAACCCTTGGCCAGGCATTCTTGGATATATACCCTCATGGCTTCACGTTCAGGACATGAAAGATTAAATATCCTACCCTTAGGAAGCTTGGCACCAGGCACCAAATCGATAGCGCAATCGTAATCTCTATGGGGGGGCAACACCTCGGAGGCCTCCTTAGAAAACACATCGGCGAAGTCCTGAACAAACTCAGGAAGCGTGTTTACCTCCTCCCGGGGAGAAATAGAGTTAACAGAAAGACATGACATAAGACATTCATTACCCCATTTGGTGAGATCCCCAGTATTCCAATCAAACGTGGGATTATGCAACTGCAACCAGGGAAGGCCTAAAACCAGATCAGACGATAATCCCTGCATCACCAGTACAGAGCACTGCTCCAAATGCATGGAGCCAACCAGGAGTTCAAAAACAGGAGTATGCTGAGTAAAATAACCATTAGCAAGGGGAGTTGAGTCGATTCCTACTACAGGGATAGGATAAGGTAAATCAATACAAGGCATCTTTAGAGACATAGCAAATTCCGCAGACATGATATTAGCAGATGACCCTGAATCCACGAAGGCACTGCCCGTGGCAGCCCGGCCAGCAAACGAGACCTGAAAGGGAAGCAAAATTTTATTGCGTTTCACATTAACGGGAAATACCTGTGCGCCCAAGTGACCTCCCCGATGATCACTTAGGCGCGGAAGTTTTCCGGCTTCTTATTCTTGCGCCTGGGACAGGTGTTCAGTAGATGCTTGTCGTCCCCACAGTAGAAGCAGAGACCATTCATTCTGCGAAACTCCCTACGTTGTCGAGGGGACATGGAGGCCCCGAGTTGCATAGGTACCTCCGAGTCCTCTGTGGAGGGGCGAGGAGACGGGACCTCGGGGGGGATCGCAGAAAAGTCAGAGGGGAGCACACTGAAGCGTTCAAGCTGACGTTCCCTGAGACGTCGGTCAAGTCGTACTGCTAGGGCCATAACCTGGTCAAGGGAGTCAGACGAGGGGTAGCTAACCAGCAGATCCTTCAGGGCGTCAGATAATCCTAACCTAAACTGGCACCTTAGGGCCGGATCGTTCCACTGAGAAGCTACGCACCACTTCCTAAAATCAGAACAGTATTCCTCAACCGGTCTCCTACCCTGACGTAAGGTCACCAGCTGACTCTCGGCTAAGGCAGTCCTGTCAGTCTCGTCGTAAATGAGTCCGAGGGCAGAGAAAAAACGATCAACAGAGGAAAGTTCAGGGGCGTCAGGAGCCAAGGAGAAGGCCCACTCTTGGGGCCCTTCCTGGAGTCGGGATATGATGATACCCACCCGCTGGTTCTCGGAACCTGAGGAGTGGGGCTTTAGGCGGAAATACAGTCTGCAACTCTCCCGGAAGGAGAGAAACGTCTTACGGTCCCCTGAGAACCGGTCAGGTAACTTGAGGTCGGGTTCTAGAGGTGAGGTGAGGGGTACTACTAAAGCAGCGTCACCCTGATTGACCCTCTGGGCCAGGGCCTGGACCTGTAGGGAGAGGCCCTGCATCTGCTGGGCCAGGGTCTCAAGGGGGTCCATGATAGCGTCAGCGTAGGAGAAATGGTAGACTAGGTAAGGGCTTGTAATTATGTAATGGCCGGAAGGAGGTGAAGGGAAAGTGAGCCCTAATCTACCCACCGCCCTGTCCCTGCCTACTTGCAACGACTCGCCCTAGGCGACGAGGTACAACTGGGCGGCGGTCCCTACGCTGTCTAAGTGCACAGGAAAACAAACAGGGAACATGCAAGGGAAGGGGCAGTAGCCACGGAACGCCACGAGGAAACGGAGCGGCGAACGGACAGTCAGGACCAGGACGAAGTGAGTACACCCAAGCGGGCAAGGAGACAGAAGCAAGCCAGGGGCAAAGCAAAGCAGGTCAAGCAGAACTGCAGCAAGGCAGAAGCACGGCAGAAGCAGGCTGGAGCAAGCAGCAGTGGGGCCAGGAATCCAAAAGAATTACAAGCACTGAGGGAGAGAACAGGGCAGGTAATAAAGGACAGGGGGCGGAGCTAACTCCGACAGACCAGGCCGCGATAGGCTCTCCCACTCCTGAGCCTGCCACCCTGGTTGGTGGGAGATGGTGTCAGTCGAACAGGTCTGGCCTCAGGTGTGGATTGATTAATCCCAGGAGTATACCTAGATGAAGTACCTGGCAGATCCCTAACACTAATATACTTTAATTAAAAATTCTGTACTAAATGGTGAAGTTCAAACCTCATGAATTATTCAGGAAGTGCTGGAGCTTTTCTAATAGTGATAACGCGACGACACGGCCCCACATGATAGAACTCTTGCTTCATGTGCTGTTCGTGAACATGACTGCAAGGGGCTGTCACATTGCCTATTGCTTGAGTCCCAAGCAGAACATCAGCTAGCGCTTTGCTCGGGAGTCCAGCACTGCTCCCGACGTCCATATTTGGTCAATTCAGGGGTTTCCTATCGCTGGAGTCCCCGAGCAGAGCCTCAGCTGATGCTCTGCCTGGGGACTCCACAACTTCTGCCCACGTCATTGTCACTGTCCATATATGGACAATGACGTCGGCAGCAGTACTGGGGGCCATGCCGGAGCGTGATCATTAGAAAAGCTCCAGCACTTACTAAATAATTCATGAGGTTTGAACTGCACCATTTAGTACACAATATTTAATTAAAGTATGTTAGTAAGTTACTAAGTTTCACATAAATATATTATTGCAATGCAATTTTTTGGTCGCGGGATAACTCCTTTAAAAGAAGGGAAGGTGCTCCATGGTTTATATTTAAAATATTTGTTGCCATTAACCCCTTCAAGCTGCAGCCATTTTTGACCTTCCTGACAGAGCCTCATTTTTCAAATCTGATGTGTCACTTTAATAACTTTAGAATGCTTTTACCTATCCGAGCAATTCCGAGAGTGTTTTCTCATGACATATTGTACTTTATGTCAGAGGTAAAATTCGGTCGATACATTCAGTGTTTATTTGTGAAAAACACCAAAATTCTGAGAAATTTGCAAAAATAAGCATTTTTTAAATTTAAATGTATCTGCTTTTAAGACAGACAGTTATACCACACAAAATAGGTACTTATTAACATTTCCATGTCTCATTTTTGTTGGCATTGCTTTTTGAACTTCCTTTTATTTTTATAGGATTCAACAAGGCTGATAAATTGAGAAGAAATTTCTCACATTTTCAAGAAAATTTCAAATGCCTATTATTTTAGTGACCAGTTCAGTTCTGAAGTGTCTTTGAGAGGTCTATAGATTAGAAACCCCTATCATTCACCATATTTTAAAAACAGTACCCCTCAAATTATTTAAAACAGCATTTAGAAAGTTTCTATACTCTTTAGGCGTTTCACAGGAATTAATATCAAGTGGATGTAAAATTTACAAATGTTTTACTTTTTTGCAGAAATTCCATTTTAATCCATTTTTCCTGTAACACAGAAGGTTTTACCAGGGAAACACAAATCAAAAATTAATGCCCAGATCCTGCAGGTTTTTTTTTTTAGAAATATCCCACACGTGGCCCTAGTATGATAATGGACTGAAATAAAGGCCTCAGAAGCAAAGGAGCACCTAGTGGCTTTTGGGGCCTTCTTTTTATTAGATTATATTTTAGGCACCATGTCAGGTTTGAAGAGGTCTTGTGGTGCCAAAACAATGGAAATACCCTAAAAAAAATACCCCATTTTGGAAACTACACCCCACAAGGCATTCATCTAGGGGAGTAATGAGCATTTTGACCCCATGGGTGTTTCATAGATTTTATTAGAATTTGGATGTGAAAATTAAAAACACTCCAAAAATTGTTAAAAGGGTTCTCCTGGGAATGGTGCTGCAATATATGTGGAAATAAACTGCTGTTTGGGCACAGTGTAGGGCTCAGAAGGGAGGGATCATCATTTGGCTTTTAAAGCATGGATTTTGCTTGGCAGTAGTTTTGAATGAGTATAAGGCATTATTCAGACGAATGTAGAATATGTCTGTGTGACAGCCGTTACAACAACGGCCGTCATACGGACGCATGTATTTCAATGGGGACGTTCACACGGCCGTTGTTTCAACGGACCGTGTGGAGGGTCCGTTGAAAAATAGAACATGTCCTATTTTCTTCCATTTCATGGATCCCTCCATACAGGAGCGTAGCTAAAGGCTCATGGGCCCGGGTGCAAGAATTCAGCTTAGGCCCCCCTACCACTCCCCAACACCACCATCATCATCAGACCCCTGCGCGCGCCTATGCCCAGACGCCTTGCCCAACAGCCCCCAAAGTATAATGCCCCCACACAGTATAATGCCCCATAACGTATATTGCCCCCCAATAACAGCCCCATACCGTATAATGCTCCCCATATCAGCCCCCCATACAGTATAATTCCCCCATATCAGCCCCCATGCAGTATAATCCCCCCCGCAATATCAGCCCCCCATACAGTATAATGCCCCCATATGTGCATTATAGAAAAATAGCATAATTACTTACCTATCCCCATTCCCAAGTCGGGTGGAGGATCCTTCGCCTCCTCCAGTGTGTGCTATGAGTGACTCAGCGCAGGCAGGCGCGATGATGTCGCTACATCCCGCCTGCCTGCGGCGAGCCGCTCAGGGCACAGTGAATGCTGGATCAAGGAGATGTCAGCTCCATGCTCCAGCATTGAATGGAACTGGGACCTCGGTGAGTGACTCGCGACCCCCCGGAGGTCTTCACACGAACACCCAGGGGGACGCGATTCACAGTGTAGGGATGTCACGATACCAAAATTTGGACTTCAATACGATACTTCGTTTAGTATTGCGATTTCGATACAAAAACGATACTTTGCCAGCAGTAATAAAAAAAAAAGTTATTTCGTTTTCTAATGTGAGGCGCGAGGTGTGATGGATTTTGAATGTGCCTCACATTAATAGTAATTAACTCCATCATGTTTCTAAGTCATAATGGGTTAATGTGTAAGGTAAGATGGGGTTAATTACTATTAATGTAAGGCACATGGAGGTTAAATTCATCATTGCACCTCGTGCCCCACAATAAGTGATAGAAAGCAGTTTTTATTTTATTTTTTTACAGCGTACACATCATAAATGATGGAAAAAAATTGTTGTGCAGGTTATTACGGTCGCGCCAATACCGAATATGTGTATATTTTATGTATTGAGACCTATTTAAATGTTTATTGCAAAAAAGGTGTATGTGTATTTTTTTAATTTAACATTACTTCGTTTTTACTTTATTTTTAGACTTTAAAGTACTGGCATATATCTATATACTGATAGTACACAGGCATATATCTATATCCCAGTACACAGGCAGATGTTAGGACATACCTCAGTATGCCCTAACAACAGAAAATATGGTAAGACAGCCCTGGGGTCCTTCAATGGACCCTGGGCTGTCTGCCCAAATATGGTATGTCCCTCAATCGCGTCACAGGGATTCCTGTGATGCGATCCAGGGGCATCGCCCCTTCTCATTTTCCCCTGAATGCTGCAGTCCGTTGTGATCGCAGCATTCAGGAGAATAGCGGCGGAGATGAAAGGTTTCTCTGATCTCCGCGAGCGTGGCTGCGGCTGTGTAATACAGCTATTGTCCCGCTCCTGACAGGAAGTGCGCGCACGGTCAGCCTGAGGTGATGCGGCCAGCGCTGCACTAGTGAGCGGCGGTTCAGGCACTGAAGACAGTACATGGGGGTGTTTTGTAGTGCGCCCGCCATGTTCTGTCTTCAGTGCCGCAGATCATTAGTGCAGTGTCGGCTGCATCTCATCATCCTGACCCTTCGCACTTGTTATCAGGACTCAGGAGCGCGGCAATGACCGTATCACACAGCCGCAGCCCCACTCTCATACAATCATGTGTTACTATACTGAGCTGTGCGGCCACTGTTCGATGCATCGTGCATCCCTACCAGTGTGTAATGTATTGTGTTGTATTGTGCAGTTTGCAGTGGAGAGAGGAGGGGGCGCTGTAATTTAACGGGCCCCCCTCTCCACCGCAAACAGCACAATATATTACAAGGCATCACAACACAATACATTACATTACAATACATTACAACACAACACAATACATTACATTACAGACTCTGCAGCTCACCTGGAGTCCTCCGCACCGACTCTTCCACTGCACTGTCTGGAAGTCGTGTCACGTGACAACACGGTCACATGGTACACTAAGTGTACCATGTGACCGTAACCAGGAAGTGCCGGCTTCACGGCACAGAAGATTTATTTAAGAAGCATGCTGTATGGCAACGGGGGCCCGTGGGCCCCCAGGCTTACTGGCCTGGTCGCAACTGCGACTGCTGCGACCCCTATAGCTACGCCACTGCCTCCATAGACTCAAGTCTATGGGGATTCGTGAAAACGGGACCCACATGGGGGAAACGCGGACGTGAAAAACTTCAGTTTCTCACGGCCGGGTTTCCACCACGTGAATAAGCCCTTACTGGTATTTTAGTTTATAATGTGGGGGGCATATGTAAGCTGTGCGGAGTACATTAGGCTATAATAAGGTGGTATAATAAACGGGTAAAAAAATAATAATACAATTTTCTATGATGTGTGTGATGCTGTGAAGCAATCCTTTATGCACAGGCCAGTGTCACACTCATAAATGGTGTCCTTTCTTATCCCCCTATTGGTACACACTCTGCACCTTTGCAGTTTGGGGGAATTTTGCGGGGAAAGTGTTGTCTTGGTATATGGGTACCCCCACTTCCAGCAGATATGTTTGAGCACTCCTGGTTCCCTAATTTTAGGGCCTTGAAAAATCGCCTCTTGAAATACAAGAAATGTTCCCTTCAGGCCTGCACAACCGCATATTTTTTATTTTCTGACTTATTGGAGCCTTAACTTATTTTATTTTTCCATAGACGTAGTGTTATAAGGGCTTTTTTTTCTGTGGGACGAACTGTAGTTATTATTGGTACCATGTTGGGGTACATGCAACTTTTTGATCACTTCTTATCCTATTTTTTGGGATTCATGGTGACTAAAAAACATATTTTTTTCGTTTATTTATACAGCGTTCACCATGCATTTTTAATAACATTTTAACTTTATTCTGAGGGTCAGTACAATTCCAGCGATACCAAATTTATAGGACTTTTTTATGTTTACAACTTTTTGCACAATACAATTACTTTTATAAAAAGAATGCATTTTTTTTCTGTCGTCATGTTGTGAGAACCATAACATTTTAATTTTTTAATCGACGATCCTGTATGAGGGCTTGTTTTTTGCGAGACGAGCTATAGTTTTTATAGGTACCATTTTTGGATACATGCGACATTTTGATCACTTTTTATTCAAAATTTTGGAAAGCAAGGTGACCAAAACCAGCAATTCTGGCATTGTTTTTAGGTTTGTTTTTTTTACTGCGTCCACCGCACTGGATAAGTAACATAATATTTGTATAGATCAGGCCGTTATGGACGCGGCAATACAAATATGTATGGTTTATATATTTTTTTCAATAATAAAGACTTGATAAGGAAAAAAGGGCAATTGTTTTATTTTATTATCTGAAACGTTTATTTCTTTCTTTTTTCACTTTTTATTTACTTTTTTATAGTTTTGTTTTTAGTCCCACTAGAGGACTTGAAGGTCCAACTGTCTGATTTCTGTTCTAATACATTGCATTAGCTATGTAGCGCAATGTACTAGAACTGCCAGTCATTCACTGACAGAAGGTCGATTAGGCTCTGTCTCTGGGCGGAGTTCTAATCAGCTTCCGTAATTGGCAGACCACAAGGCCATTGTTATGCCTCCTGTTTCCATAGCAGCCGTTGGCACCCCCTGCAATAGCTTTGACAGTGTGCTGGTTGGCTACAAACTCCTTAAATTCAGTGGCCACTTGCTGGGGCTATGGATCTAAGCCTATCATGTCTGATACTGTCTGCTGAAACAAGGTGGGTATGTTGGAGTACCTACATGGGACTGCATGGCACTGTCTACAAGAGGGATGTATGGCAGAGGGACTGTGTGTGGAACCATACAGGGAGGTTGTGACTCTATATACAGGGGGCATTGTGTGGGGAACTCTCTGCAGGTGTCTTTGATTAGAGCACCGAGACATAACTTTGCTTGGGGCCCCAGAAATGCCAAATTTACCCCTGAGGGTTAGTACAAGGATATTTACTGCTGGGGACCTGTATCTAAGGCTACATTCACACGAGCGTGACAGATTTACATGCATAAAAAATGTGCGTAAATCTGGTCGTGTGCGTTGCGTTTTGTATCAATGTGCTTTGCGTGTGGCATGTGTTTTTCACGCACTCGCCAGCACTTTTTTTTCAGTGTAATTGATGCGTGAAACACAGACAGCCCACGGATGTCGTCCGTGTGCTGTCCGTGGCTTTCACGCACCCATTGACTTCAATGTCACTGTGCATGTATGGGCAGAGACATAAAGTTCTCCGTCCAGGAGCGAAATCCCCGGCCACACGGGGATTACGCTCCTTCAGGGAGCTACAGTAACGCTATCTACAGGAAGAGGGAGTTGCTATCTACAAAGGGGCTGAGTGGTGCTACCTACGGGGTGGCTGTGTGGCACTACCTACAAGGGGGCACTGAGTGTGGCACTATCTACATGGGGAATCTGTGAGTGGGGGCTGATGGTCATTTTACTGTGAGTGGAGGCTTATGATAATTTTACTGTGAGTGGGGGGCTGATGGTCATTTTACTGTGAGTGGGGGGCTCATGGTTATTTTACTGTGAGTGGGGGCTGATTGTTATTTTACTGTGAGTGGAGGTCTCATGGTCATTTTACTGTGAGTGGGGGCTGATGGTTATTTTACTGTGAGTGGGGGCTGATGGTTATTTTACAGTGAGTGGAGGGCTGATGGTCATTTTACTGTGAGTGGGGGCTGATGGTTATTTTACTGTGCGTGGGGGGGCTGATGGTCATTTTACTGTGAGTTGGAGGCTGATGGTCACTTTACTGGGGGGCTGATGGTCATTTTACTGTGAGTGGAGGGCTGATGGTCATTTTACTGTGAGGGGGGCTGGTGGTCTTCAAGTGATTTTCACCTCTGACCTCCAATTGAAAATACCTGTGGCGCTCGTTTGGTGCTTTTTTGCCTGCGTCTTTTGCATTCCTTTCAACGGCTTAAGAAAAATGCAAAAAGAAAAAAACAACAAATATGAGGGAGGTTGGGGGCTGTATGGCACTGTCTACAAGGAGGAGGTGGGGATTATGGAACTGTGTACAGGGAGGCTGTATGGCACAATCTACAGGGGGCACTATCTACAAGGGGGGGCTGCGTATGGCAGCCAGGGGAGGGGGCATTATACTGTGTGGGGGCCACTAAGCGGACATTATACTGTGAATGGGTACTACAGGGGGCAATATACTGAGTGTGGCCCTTAGAGGGCATAATACTGTGTGGGCACAATTAGAGGACAAAATACTGTGTCCTTGAAGGGGTTATAGTATATTATATTGCTAAATATTATTATTATACTGTATGGGGGCACTAAAGGGGCATTATACTGTGTGGGGGCACTATATAGGACATTATACTGTGGGGGGGCATTATACTTTTTTTATGGGGCATTTTTGTTATGATAAGGGTGGGGAGACGGGGCACCATCTATCCTAAGGCCGGCCCTGGCTCGGGCCATGTATCTAAGCCTATCATGTGTGATACTGTCTGCTGAGACAATGCATGCAATTCTATCCAGCAGTGAAGTTATGGGAGCCTTAGTCTTATATATATGTGATCACCGATATGTATGTAAAAATGTATTTATATTCCAGGGGGGGGGGGGTAAATATATGTCTCGGAGTTTGTGCCCCTGATCTTTTAAGAACCGAGCAACGCCCCTGCTACTTTGTATGCACTACTGGTGTACCCATTCTGTTGTCATTATAGTGTGTAAGACAATGAGGCTTTCCACAATTACTCTCAAGAACCTACAATCAACCTACATTTTGCAAATATAAAGATCAATGACATATACATATTAGTTTAGTAATTGCAATTATTTGTGCCCATGTCTCAGCTCTATAGATAATGTAAAAACTGAATGTATTCCATTTCTTTAGCATTTTTTATATTATTATTATTTGAAGCAAATTGAAAACATTATTTTTAATAGTAAAAAATATTACATTCGGAAACACATGTCTATACATCTGTATAATGCAATACGCAGAAAATATGGGAATGGTTCCTGTAATATTCCAGGGTATTAACTAAAAAAGAGTTTTCTAAAAGCATCTCTGAATAATGTTCAATGATATATTGTACAGTATTGACCTTTTCACAAAAGGTTTTATATTCAGGAAGTAATTTACTTGTAAGTATGATTTATTTGCTTTGGTCTACAATACTATGTTCTATCACCTTTTCCTAACAAATCTGTATGACCTTTCATTATCTATTGTTTTTGAGGACAACTGGCATGGCCTAGATATGTGATCCTGTTCTGTAATTAATATACTGTTTGCGCTTTAGACAAAATGATGTTATATTAATATGTTTCAACTTTCTTTTAAAACTTACTTCAGCATACAATATAAAAAACATAATAATACTTCCTTTGTGGAGAGAATGTGTTCAGTGGGGTTGTAAACATATCTTGTGTTTATATATGCCAAATTAAAAGTAATTTATTTGAAGGGGTATTGCCATCTTAGACATTTATGGCATATCCACAGAATATGCCATAAATGTCTTATAGATGCGGGTTCCACCTCTGAAACCATTCCGCCAGAGCTATGCTGTTTCCGTAACTCTCATAAAACTGAATGCGAGTTACGGAAACAATGTAGCACAGTGAGCTATGCATTTTCCAGAATTCTCGTCCTCCTGTGCACTGATTCTTCACATGGATGCGGTGGCCAGAAGTGGCCTCACTAGGCAGGACGGGGTTGGGGGACCCACGTTTGGGAGATAGTAGCAGGTCCCAGAGGTGATACCCACATCTATCAGACATTTATGCATATCCTATGTATATATATCCTAATGTCTAAGATGGGAATACCCCTTTAACTTGCCTTTTATATAAAGAAGGTGTACACTGCCAATGCATATACAACTGGTGTATGGAAATGCAATTTACCCTTCTCATTGAAACTGGTGAGAAAGATATTTATTCAGAACTACCTTTGGTTTGTGTCCTAACTATTCCAATGCAGCTGCACTAACTAAAGTTTCTAGAGAACTACTGATTGCTAAATGTACTAAAAGGCTGGATTCAAATGAGCACATTACGTCCGTAATGGATGGAACGTATTTCGGCCGCAAGTCCCGTACTGAACATACTGCAGGGAGCCGGGCTCCAAGCATCATAGTTATGTACGATGTTAGGAGTCTCTGCCTCTCCATGGAACTACTGTCTCGTTGTAAAGGATCTGCCAGGCACAGCTTCTGTGTATACGCCCATAGGTAATCAGTCTGCACCTGCTTCTATGTCTGTGAGACTGACTCCATCTTCCACCACTCAGGATGGCCGGCTTAGGAGTAGGAGAGCCTATCACAGCCTGGCCAGACGGAGCTAGCTCCCGCCCTCTGTCTATTTATACCTGCCTTTCCTGTTCCTCCTTGCTTGTTATTCTTCTTGTGTGGTTTCCTGGCCCTGCTGCAGCTTCTGAACTAATTGACCCTGCTTTATTCTGACCCTGGCTTACTGACTACTCTCCTGCTCTGCGTTTGGTACCTCGTACACTCCTGGTTCACACTACTATGGACCCCCTTGAGACCCTGGCTCAGCAAATGCAGGGTCTCTCCCTACAGGTCCAGGCCCTGGCTCAGAGGGTCAACCAGCCTGACGCTACCATGGTAGTGCCCCTCACCTCACCTCTTGAACCCCACCTCAAGTTGCCTGACCGGTTCTCGGGGGACCGGAGGACTTTTCTCTCCTTTCGGGAGAGTTGTAGGCTCTACTTTCGCTTAAAGCCTCACTCCTCAGGTTCTGAGAGCCAGCGGGTGGGTATAATTATGTCCCGGCTCCAGGAAAGGCCCCAAGAATGGGCCTTCTCCTTGGCTCCTGACGCCCCTGAACTTTCCTCCGTTGATCTTTTCTTTTCTGCTCTCGGACTCATTTATGACGAGACTGACAGGACTGCCTTTGCCGAGAGTCAGCTGGTGACCTTACGTCAGGGTAAGAGACCTGTTGAGGAGTATTGTTCTGACTTTAGGAAGTGGTGCGTAGATTCTCGGTGGAATGACCCTGCCTTAAGGTGCCAGTTTAGGTTGGGTCTGTCGAACGCCCTGAAAGACCTGCTAGTTAGCTATCCCTCTTCTGACTCCCTAGACCAGGTTATGGCTTTAGCGGTATGACTTGACCGACGTCTCAGGGAACGACAACTTGAACGTTTTTGTGTTTTCCCCTCTGACTCCCCCATGATGCCGCCCGAGGTCCCGTTGCTTCGCTCTTCCACGGAAGACTCGGAGGTACCTATGCAACTCGGGGCCTCCGTGTCCCCCCGACAATGTAGAGAGTTCCGCAGGAAGAATGGTCTCTGCTTCTATTGTGGGGATGACAAGCATCAAGTGAACACCTGTCCTAGGCATAAGAATAAGCAGCCGGAAAACTTCCGCGCCTAAGTGATCATCGGGGGGGTCACTTGGGCGCACAGGTATTTCCCGTAAATATGAAACGTAATAAAATCTTGCTTCCCTTTCAGGTCTCTTTTGGTGGTAGGTCTGCTACCGGCAGTGCCTTCGTGGATTCAGAGTCTTCTGCTAATATCATGTCTGTGGAATTTGCTATGTCTTTAGCTATGCCTTTGATTGATTTGCCTAAACCTGTCCCGGTAGTGGGTATCGACTCCACTCATCTTGCTAATGGTTATTTTACACAGCATACCCCTGTTTTTGAACTCCTTGTTGGCTCCATGCATTTGGAGCAGTGCTCTGTACTGTTGATGCAGGGATTATCGTCCGATTTGGTTTTAGGCCTTCCCTGGTTGCAGTTGCATAATCCCACGTTTGACTGGAATACTGGGGATCTTAACAAATGGGGAAATGAATGCTTGACGTCATGTTTTTCTGTTAATTCTATTTCTCCCCCTGAGGAGGTGAACACGCTACCTGAGTTTGTTCAGGACTTCGCTGATGTTTTCTCTAAGGAGGCCTCCGAAGTGTTACCTCCTCATAGAGAATACGATTGCGCTATCGATTTGGTACCAGGAGCTACGCTCCCTAAGGGTAGAATATTTAATCTCTCTTGTCCCGAACGTGAAGCCATGAGAGAGTATATCCAGGAATGCCTGGCCAAGGGTTACATTCGCCCCTCTACTTCTCCGGTAGGTGCTGGCTTCTTCTTCGCAGGGAAGAAGGATGGTGGTCTTAGGCCATGCATTGACTACCGTAACTTGAATAAGGTCACTGTAAGGAACCAGTATCCCCTTCCTTTGATTCCTGATCTCTTTAATCAGGTTCAGGGGGCCCAATGGTTCTCTAAGCTTTATCTATGGGGGGCGTATAACCTTATCCGCATCAAAGAGGGGGATGAGTGGAAGGCTTCATTTAACACGCCCGAAGGTCATTTCGAATACCTCATCATGCCCTTTGGGTTGTGTAATGCTCCCGCGGTCTTCCAGAATTTCATAAATGAGATTTTAAGAGATTACCTGGGGGTATTTCTTGTAGTGTACCTTGATGACATACTTGTGTTTTCCAAGGACTGGTCCTCCCACATTGAGCATGTCAGGAAGGTGCTCCAGGTCCTTCGGGAAAACAAACTGTTTGCGAAGACCGAAAAATGTGTGTTTGGGGTGCAGGAGATACCATTTTTGGGTCAAATCCTCACTCCTCATGAATTCCGCATGGACCCCGCCAAGGTCCAGGCTGTGGCGGAATGGGTCCAACCTGCCTCCCTGAAGGCGTTACAGTGTTTCTTGGGGTTCGCTAATTATTACAGGAGTATATTGCTAACTACTCGGTCATCGCTAAGCCTCTTACGGACCTCACTCGCAAAGGTGCTGATCTCCTCCACTGGTCTCCTGAGGCTGTCCAGGCTTTTGAGGTCCTTAAGAAGTGCTTTATCTCGGCCCCGGTGCTGGTTCAGCCCAACCAAATGGAGCCATTTATCGTGGAGGTTGACGCATCCGAGGTGGGAGTGGGGGCTGTCTTGTCCCAGGGTACCAGGTCCCTCACCCATCTCCGTCCCTGTGCCTACTTCTCCAGGAAGTTTTCGCCCACTGAGATTAACTATGATATTGGCAACCGCGAACTCTTAGCCATTAAATGGGCATTTGAAGAGTGGCGCCACTTCCTGGAGGGGGCTAGGCACCAGGTAACGGTCCTTACCGACCACAAGAATCTGGTTTTCCTAGAATCTGCCCAGAGGCTAAACCCGAGACAAGCTCGATGGGCGCTATTTTTTACCAGATTCAACTTTTTGGTTACCTATAGGGCTGGGTCTAAAAATATTAAGGCTGATGCACTGTCCAGTAGCTTCATGGCCAGCCCTCCTTCGGAGGAAGATCCTGCTTGTATTTTGCCTCCAGATATAATCATCTCTTCTATTGATTCTGATTTAGTCTATGAAATTGCGGCTGATCAAGGTTCAGCTCCCGGGAACTTTCCTGAGAACAAGCTGTTTGTTCCCCTGCAATTCCGGCTAAGGGTACTTAGGGAAAATCATGACTCCGCACTATCTGGTCATCCAGGCATCCTGGGTACCAAGCACCTCATTGCCAGAAACTATTGGTGGCCTGGGTTGCCTAAAGACGTTAAGGCCTAAGTCGCCGATTGTGAGGCTTGTGCTAGGTACAAGACTCCCAGGTCCCGACCAGCGGGCTTACTACGTTCTTTGCCCATTCCCCAGAGACCTTGGACCCATATCTCCATGGATTTTATCACCGATTTGCCTCCATCTCAAGGCAAGTCGGTGATGTGGGTTGTAGTAGACCGCTTCAGTAAGATGTGCCACTTTGTGCCCCTCAAGAAACTACCCAATGCTAAGACGTTAGCTACCTTGTTTGTCAAACACATCCTGCGTCTCCATGGGGTCCCTGTCAATATTGTTTCGGACAGAGGGGTACAATTTGTTTCATTGTTTTGGAGAGCCTTCTATAAAAAGTTGGAGATTGATCTGTCCTTCTCCTCTGCCTTCCATCCTGAAACTAATGGCCAAACCGAGAGGACTAATCAGTCTCTAGAACAATATTTAAGGTATTTTATCTCTGACTGTCAATATGATTGGGTCTCATTCATTCCCCTCGCCGAATTTTCCCTTAATAACCGGGTCAGTAACTCGTCAGGAGTCTCCCCCTTTTTCTGTAATTTTGGGTTTAATCCATGGTTCTCCTCCGTTTCACCTGGTAGTTCCAACAATCCCGAGGTAGAGGTCGTTCATCGGGAACTGTGCACAGTCTGGGCCGAGGTTCAGAAGAACCTAGAGGCGTCCCAGAGCATACAAAAAACTCAGGCAGATGGAAGACGTTCTGCTAGCCCCTTGTTTATGGTCGGGGATCTGGTGTGGTTATCGTCTAAGAACTTGCGCCTTAAGGTCCCGTCCAAGAAGTTTGCTCCCCGATTTATAGGGCCGTATAAGGTCATTGAAGTCCTCAGTCCTGTCTCCTTCCGACTGGAGTTGCCCCCATCTTTTCGAAAACACAACGTGTTTCATGCCTCACTCCTTAAACGCTGCTCCCCGTCCTTGGCTCCCTCGAGGAAACCTCCTGTCCCCGTTCTCACCCCTGAGGGGGTGGAATTCGAGGTGGCCAAGATTGTGGACAGCAAGATGGTCAGAGGCTCCCTCCAGTACCTGGTCCATTGTAGAGGATACGGGCCTGAGGAGAGGACTTGGGTACCCGCCCGGGATGTTCACGCTGGGGTATTGGTCAGGAAGTTCCACCTTCGTTTCCCCAAATAACCAGGTCCACCTAGAAAGGGTCCGGTGGCCCCTCATAAAAGGGGGGGTACTGTAAAGGATCTGCCAGGCACAGCTTCTGTGTATACGCCCATAGGTAATTAGTCTGCACCTGCTTCTATGTCTGTGAGACTGACTCCATCTTCCACCACTCTGGATGGCAGGCTTAGGAGTGGGAGAGCCTATCACAGCCTGGCCAGACGGCGCTAGCTCCCGCCCTCTGTCTATTTATACCGGCCTTTCCTGTTCCTCCTTGCTTGTTATTCTTCTCGTGTGGTTTCCTGGCCCTGCTGCAGCTTCTGAACTATTTGACCCTGCTTCATTCTGACCCTGGCTTACTGACTACTCTCCTGCTCTGCATTTGGTACCTCGTACACTCCTGGTTAAACTCGGCTTGTTCATTACTCTCCTGCTCAGCGTTTGGTACCTCGTACACTCCTGGTTTGACTCGGCTCGTTCACCACTCTTGTTGCTCACGGTGTTGCCGTGGGCAACTGCCCCATTTCCCTTAGCTTTGTGTACCCTTGTCTGTTTGTCTGTCGTGCATTTACTGAGCGTAGGGACCAACGCCCAGTTGTACCCCGCCGACTAGGGCGGGTCGTTGCAAGTAGGCAGGGACAGAGTGGCGGGTAGATTAGGGCTCACTTGTCTGTTTCCCTACCCCCATCATTACACTCGTACTAAAAACATGATTACAGTACGGGACAGTTGTCCTGCAGCGAGGCAGGGACTCCTAGCATCATACATAACTATGATGCTAGGAGCCCGGCTCCCTGCAGTGTGTTCGGTCCAGGACTTACGGCCGAAATACGTTCCGTCCATTACGGACGTAATGTGCTTGTGTGAATCCAGCCAAAGGCCACAACTAAATACTTCTTCTCAGTTACAAACACAGAGTGGAGATTATGGTAGCAACCCCCATCAGCAAATGTCCTAGAATGTCTTAGAAATTTGGGACTTTAAGCTGCATTAACCTTCACTGCCCTGTCATTACTGCAATGCAAATGCAGGAAGCAGAGGACAGACATATCCCAGCTGCCTGATCAACGTGAATGCTGCAGGTATTGGGTTTTGTATATATTTTGTCTACTTGATCCCTGGTCTAACAAAAAATGGCTTACACCAATGCTTTTCTTGATACGTTTCATTCCTTCAACGGCTCTCCCACTTATGTATCAAGGATTGTACGATCTCTTCCTATCTTTATAACAAGATATTTATTTTCTGCGGTCCTATATCTGTGGTCTTGGCCAACTTATCAACTTCAGATTTTAATATCACCTAGACAGTGGTGATACTGAAGTTTTGATTTTTTAAATGTGTAAGCATGTATAGTTGAATGTTAAAGGGGTATTCCCAACATTGACATTTATGGCATATCCACAGGAAATGCCATAAATGCCTGATAGATGCAGGTCCCAGCTCTGGGCTCTGCAGCTATATCGAAGATGGGGGTCATGCGACACCGGTATCGCCTGGTGCCGCGACCACAAGCTGCCAATTCCAGGTGAGAACTATTGGGGCCATGCATGCATGCTGCTCTTTCTATTTATTCTGTTGTGTGGGAGTTACGGAAAATGCAAGCAGCGCTTGCTTGGCTGTTTCTGTAACTCTGATTGAACAGATTGGAAAGACATGATGCACCAGGTGAAATGGCGGGTGGCTGACCCCCCTTCTCAATATAACTGCAGATCCTAGAGCTGGGACCCACATCTATCAGACATTTATGGCATATCCTGTGGATATGAAATAAATGTCTAAGTTGAGACTACTGCTTTAAGAAGCAAGTGAATTAAAGGGGTTGCCCAGGTTAGAAAGTTTAAGCTTTTCTACAGAAACAGCACTACTTTTGTCCAAAGTCTTTTACTGATATTGCTGCTCATTGCTATTAAAATAAATAGGTCTGAACTGCAATACCAGATGTAACCCATACACAATAGTAACGCCGTTTGGTAAAAAAAATAAAAAAAAGGACATCTTGTTTTCTAATACCGGTCAACCCCATGGAAATTGGCATGTGTAAAATCTCAGCAAGATTGAACCTACAATTTAATCAATCCACCCAAAAAAAAGTCCATCTTGAAAAATTTTTACACAGCAGGACCCGTACCACAAACCTTAAAGACGGCAGTGAAGTCCTCCCTCATGGTAATGAGCAATTAAAGGCCAACAATCGACTCTGGGTACTTTTTTGTGGAGCCACAATGCTTGTAACTTTCCTTACACTACATTGAAGTGAGAAAGAATGAAAGTAATCTAGAAGGTTTGAAGATTCATCCAAACTATTAAGTGGTTGAACTTTGTGGTTTCCCTAAATTGCATTTTGATCCTGACTACATGGTTACTAATTAGAACTCTGTTTACTCTGTAAAGAATAGTCGGGAGACACCTGTATAATATATTACAGATGTTTGCAATCGAATAATGGAGAATCTGTGGGCATACTTTGGAAGTGGAAGTCAATGCCTTAAAAAAAAAATGACCCCTAAAAGGCAGAGCCATCATAGCAAGATTTTGCTTTTATTTCGAGAAGATCAATAAGAGGAAGAAATAAATTATTATTTTTTTTTAACGTTAAAGGAATCCTATGTTTAACATACTTTTTTTTTATCAAAGCACCCTTTACCTGACTGTTCGCCATCCAGTTTACTTCAGATCAGGTGCCATCTTGTTTTTCAGATTTAGTGGGAGGAAGATTATGGTAACAATCCCATAATGCCTCATCTCAGTATCACAAACACAGGGGGAGCCAGTATCATATTGGAGGACAGTGTGACAATACTTCCTCAAATAATCTCCTAAATATCATAATAGATCATACATACAGTGCAGGGAGACTGAACTGGTATCTACTTCATTATAACTATGTAGGAGGAGATTAAGATTGCCGATTACTGGGATAGAATTTTTAAAAACATTTTGGAAAAAATAGATCCAGATATAGTGTTTCAACCTCAACTGGTATTGCTGGGGGATGATTCCAAATTAAATATTTCTAAGGAAAAAAAAATGTGGATTAATAAAACTATTATTTATTGCAAAATTACTAATAGTTAGAAAGTGGATATCTAGCTCCCCACCGGAGTTTAATGCTTGGGTAAATAATGTGAAAATTATAATGAAATAAGAGAAAATCTATAATAAAGGCAAACACTGTAAAACCTATTGCGGGGAGTGGTAAGAATTTTTGTTCTTTTTGTTTTTTTTTCTTTTACCAAGATCGATCTTGAGAGGGTGGGGGGTGGGAGTAGAGGGAAAATGTAAAAATATGTGTATCATTGTATTTTCTTTATTCCTTACTTGTATGGAATTTTATATTGTATTGAATTGTATTGAATAAAAAACAAAATAAATAAATAAATAAAAAATCATGTGCGGGTCAAAATAAAAAAAAATAATAATAATATGTAGGAGGAGCTTGTGGTCCTCCTGTGAATAGGTTGTGTGGAATGACATCAAACAGGAAGTACTGGTGCCTTTATGAGTGACGCAGATTTATCATCATTAACTCATGGAGAAAAAAATGTGTCACCAATGCTTGATTCATACTGTGGCTGTACAACTGCACCAGTGTGGTGATATCTTGTAATAGAAACAGCAAGAAAATAACAGGTATAAGACTGACACATGTAATTCCTTAATACTACATAGACTCATCAGCCATAACATTAAAAACACCTGCCTAATGTTGTATAGGTCCTCCACGTGCCACCAAAAAAAAAACAAAGACCAGTCATGGCATTAACGCCAAAGGACCTCTGAAGGTGTCTTGTGGAATCTGGTACAGAGACATTAGCAGCAGATACTTTAAGGCCTGTTGTGAGGGAGGGTGGTTCCTGCATCGATTCAACCTCTTTTTCAGTACATCCCACAGACGCTTGGATTGAGATCTGGGGAATTTGGAGGTCAAGTCAACACCTAAAACTCTTTGTCATGTAACTCAAACCATTTCTAAGGTTTTTTGCAGTGTGGCAAGGTGAATTATCCTGCTGAAATAGGCCACTTCTATTATGGAATACAGTCGCCAAAAAGGAGTGTACTTGGTTTGCAATACTGTTTAGGTTAGGTGGTACATGTCAAAGTAACAGTCACATGAATCACAGGACCCAAGGTTTCCCAGCAGAACATTTCCCAGAGCATCACACTGCTCTGCTGGCTTGACTTCTTCCCATAGTGCATCCTTGTGCCATCTCTTCCCAGGTAAGCGATGCACACGCACACGGTCGTCCATATGATGTAAAAGAAAATGTGATTCATCAGACCAGGCCACCTTCTTCCATTGTTCCATGGTCCAGTTCTAGTGCTCACATGCCCATTGTAGGCACTTTCGGTGGAGAACTGGGGTCAGAATCGGCACCTTGACTGGTCTGCGGCTATGCCGCTCTAAATGCAGCAAACTGTGATGCCCTTTGTATTTTGACACCTTTCTATCATAGCCAGCATTAATCAGTCTTATACCTTTTTCAGCAATTTGTGCTACAGTAGCTCTTTTGTGGAATCGGACCAGGTAGGCTAGTCTTTGCTGCTCATGTGCATCAGGGAGCCTTGGGCTACCATGACCCTGTCGCTGGTTCACCGATTGTCCTTCCTTGGACCACTATTAATAGGTACTAATCACTGCATAACAGGAACAACCGACAAGACCTGCCATTTTGGAGATGCTCTTGTAGCGTCCATGGCCGCGGGCCGTCGGGTTTACTCACCTCCCGACGCCCGCAGCCATGGATCCGTGAGCGCTGGTCCCCGTCTCCCTCCTAGGAGACGCCAGCGCTCACTTCCGCTCCATTCGGCTGTGTACCGTAGGGTGCGCAAATAGGAAGTCGTCATCATCATCAACTGCCACGATTTCCTCATCTATAAGAAGGCCCCAGGCCTTCTAATCCTTGCCTGAGCGTTGTTAGTCTATCCCAGTCTGTCTCGCAAATGGTCCCTTAGTGTTTCCTGTTCCAGCTGTTACCCGTGCCCTGTTACCCGTTCCTGTATTCCGTATTGTTCCAGTTCCTGTGCCTACCAGCGTTGGAGTCGTGTCTTCTGCCACGTCCAGTGTCGTTTGCCACTTCCAGTGTCTTCTGCCACGTCCAGTGTCGTCTGCCACGTCCAGTGTCTTCTGCTTCATCGCATACTGCCCGCCACGTCTGGCGCCACCTGCCGCACCAGCCTCCGTCCTGACTATTTCAGGTACCCAAGCATTACTGTCTGCCATTGACTTTCGCATAGACTGTGACCTGGTCAGCTGCCTCCCCGCTACTGTGGAGCGGCCTAGTGGGTCCACATACCCTGTGTCCGTGACAGCTCTGACCCAGTAGTCTAGCCTTCACAATCTAGTCCTTATTATAGTCATTCAGATTCTAACGCTTGCCCATTTTTCCTTCTTCCAATATATCAACCTGCAAGAACTGACTGTTAACATGCTGCCTAATATGTCTCTACCCTTGACAGGTGCCATTGCAACGAGATAATCAATGTTATTTACTTCACCTATCAGTAGTTTTAATTTTATGGCTGAACAGTGTATATGCCATAGGTAAACTGATAAAATAATCTTCTGTGCACAGGACCATATTTAACTAGAATCATATGGGAAGAAGAAAAGATAAAAAAACAACACATATTACTGAGGATTATTGATACATTTTATACTAGTAAATGTCTACTGTTATCTAGTCCCTGTCCAATGGTGCACCAGCTACTTTTTACTGATCGTTATCAGTTGCTGAAATATGTCATTAAAACTTTACCTGCCTCTGAAAACCTCTTTAAGTCACATGCATAAATGATCTTTGTAACAAGTGCTTCTTCCTATCCATACTGACTGTGACTATAGATCAGCAGTAAATATAACAGATGCATTGTTTATATCTGAATTTCTAGCAACAGTTCAGCTTTGTTCGTGTGGACAAGTAGAAGAATTTGTCATAGAAGTCAGAGATCCCTGTGCAGGTGGACTTGGTTCACCTCCAAATTCGTAAACTCCTGGACTTTTCCACTTCACGACTGCCATACGGCAATATACGTTACAACTGCCGATGCCCCGTGTAGTTGTCACGTATATAAACATTGGCAGCCTGGAACGGAGTTTAATGAGTGCAGTGCTGCTTCAGTGTGATCAGCACTGCACTCTCATGTCTGCCGGGCCTTTGAGAGCCCTGGAATACACCCCCAACACTAGATAGCGCCACACACAACCCCCTGTATATAGCGCGACTTGAGCTCCCTCTGAGCGCGGAATCCCTAACCAGCGCTCTGGCAGGGAATCCCTTCCTAGAGGGAGCCCCTGACGTCTCTCCATCCCCGTTGTAGATAGTGCCATCCCACTGCAGATAATGCCACCGACCTGTAGATAGCAACGACCCCGCTGTAGTAGCATCGGACCACCCCACTGTAGATAGCACCACCTAAACTCCCTCTAGAAGCGGAACCCCCGAGGTCAAATCGCACTGGCCGGGGATTCCGCTTCTAGAGAGAGCCCCTGACGTTACTGTTCATTTGGACAGTGACATCAGGGGCTCTCTCTAGAAGCAGAATTCCCGTCCGACACTCTAGCAGGGGAGTCCACTACTGGAGAACCCCTGGCGTCACTATCCATATATGGACTTTGACCTCAGGGGCTACTCCTGGAGTGGAATCCCCTGCCAGGGCGCTACCAACGCTCTGGCAGGGATTCCGCTTTTAGAGTTAGCCCCTGATGTCACTGTCCATCTAAGGCCGACC